>NC_034425.1:8533365-8827457 GCF_002078875.1 Numida meleagris
ACTAACTTCAAATTAATGGCAGAGTCTGCAGTGGCCGAACCCCTCAAACACAGTCTCATTATAGCCTTGCTGGGAATGTCCTAAATATAGGCATTGACAGTTTAAAACAAATTCACATACATTGGTGTATTTTTAGACATAAGTAAGGCGTCAGAGTTTGTGTCATGGTTTACAGTTGATTAATTGGTTTGGTAAGTCACCCTCCAGCCCACAAATTGTGCATTTAAATGCCCAGGGAGGAATACAAAGGATAGTTCTGTAACTACAATACGTAGTTATAAGCAATGATAGTATTCCAGTGAAGTGTGAAGGTCTATTTTGTGCTCAGATATCCTCTGGTTCTGTAGAGCTTTGAAACTCTCATTTGAGTGTGATGTTAGGCTATTTGAAGAGTGGGGTTGAGGAGATATGAGCAGGAGTCTGAAGTAATGGAAATGATAGATTTCAACACAACCAGTCTCCTGAAGGCAGCGTAACCAAGATCAAAATAATCAAAACACAGCATAGCCTAGATAACTCATAATCTTTTGAATTTCGATGACAACCTCTGCGTTTCAGGCCATGATCACTCTGTTCCTGTTCCCATATTTTTAAAGATTTCTTTTCAGTATTGGTATTAACTCAGCTGCCTCACTGTTCATTAGGTTAGAAGTTCAACCTGACTCATAGTTAATCTACCTGATACAGGGAACAAAAATGATCTGCTGAGCACACGTTCAACAAGGAGCTACTTCTGCAAATGTCCTTCCAGCACTGTGCTGCTATTTCAGGTATAATCATCTTCATCATAAAAACCAGTCAGATTTTATAATGCAATTAATTTTCCCAAACAACAGCAAACCTAATTATTACATAATTATCTAAACCAATTCAAACTGAATACTTACAGTGTGGGCTTTCCTTTGCCCCAACATGTAGAAGAGTCCTAGCAATAGGGATGTTGTTTGTTAAAATGGCAATATCCAAAGGAGTAAGTCCTTCACTGTTTGGGGTGTTCAGGTCCAGTTCCTCTGGTGTATATTGATAGAGAAGAATCTGAACAGCATCCAGATCTTGCTGTTCTACGGCCTCAAACATTGCTTCATTGCACTGGAAATTCTGTGTACCAACAAAAAGAGAAATACAGTAGATCTTGAAAAATGTTTGAATTTTAAGAAATAAATTATGAAAAATTACTTTTGTGACATTGATATAAAATACTGAACCTTCCCATCCTAAGTTCAGCTAAGACGTGGAAGATGTTTGCAGCAAAACTGAGCTTGCTCTACTTCTAGACCTGTGTGCTTGTACTTCTTTCAGATGACATTCAAACCCATCATTCTTTTTCGGACATCGGTCCTGTAATTGAACCATATGAGCAATATTGTATGTTTTCAGTGTGAAGCTGGATGAAAGACTGATTTTGACAGGTTCTTGCACTACTTACTTTTTCATTCTCAAAATTTAAAGTAAAAAGCTAGGGCATACAAACTCAACCAACCAAAATTCAAATCAAACAAATAATTGCGGAGGTAACTTCCACAGGTATGGTGTGAGCTAGAGCCCACTCCAACATTCCAGTCATTTCTAGGAGCTTATATTTTTGTAGTTAACTTGTAGCTAGAAGATGCTTTGAATTATATAGTCATTAAATAAAAATGTAGAAATGAGACTGAATGCATTGACTCTCCGGTGTGCTTGATCAGAAAGATGGGTCTGAACAGCAGAGAACATGAGCATAGAAGCAAGTAAGAAAAATCAGGAAGATACCTGATGCCAACTCTCGAGCAGGGAGAGCCACTAAACCTTCTATTTACCAAAGTCAAGGAGATAAAAGAACTGTGTAATACAAAAAAACCAAACACCTTTCATTTCTTGATTGAGCTGGTGAGAAGCAGGTGCAGGACGATAGCATGGTCTGAAGGTTTCTGTTATGAGAACATCCTTCCAGAGCCTACAGTAATTATGTTATTTGCCAAGATTCTTTAAATTCTTTCCCAGTGTCCCATTGCCATAATTACCCAATTTTTTTCCTCTTCAGAATGAATTAGTAGAAGCAAGAGGCCCAGCTAAGCAAGGAGGGCTCAGCTTGTGGTCTCATAACGCACCTGAGATCTATGTAGACATACTGTGCCAATGGGCATACTAAAAAAATGCTTACAGAAGAGATCAAATGATCCAGATACATGATGTAAACCAGTTTTCTGTATCCTGAAGCCCACAATGGAAGAAACACAGTGACTATTATACAATAACTTTTTTGTTATTATACGAATTTAACAGAGAATTGAAGCTGTCTTCTACTGTGATTTGAACATCAACATTTCGGCCACGGAAGAAAAAATAATTTTCCTTCTTTAAACAGATGCAATTTTAATTTGGCATACTCTTGCCTAAGTTTTCAGTGAAACAACACTTTCTGAGGGAGCACTGATCTGCCAGAACATCTTTCATTTCCTCCTAAAACATATGGACTAACGGTTTACAAGTGGTTCTGAAAACGAGTACACAGCAACAAGCTGGAACTTGATCTGGTCTTTTCAGTTATGCTTGAACTTAAAAGTCTCTTCAAATACTCAGTGACCTGACAGAGATCTTTTGGTCTACTGCTTTGGATGTAAAGTATTCATATCACAGTAAGAAACTGCAAAGATTATGTTACCTTTGAAGTTTTAATATGCTGAATATTAGGAATCAGCAGAACCAAGATGTATACATAAGATGATCTTTACCCCAGGTTTTCAATACAGAGAAATGAGATACTTAAGTTAGATGATTATCTCAGGATGAGATGAACTGAGCAACAAGAAAGTAAATCTAGGAGAGTAGTGCTGACTTGGAAATACACCTTTTAGACAATTAAACAGAAAAGATAACTCACTCTGGGGCTATAGTTTATATGTAGATTTCCAAGCAGAATAAAAGACAATACTTAAAAAAGCATTTCATAAAAATGGGCTTCTATCAAATTCTTGTTTTCAGATTCTTCTCTAGATTCTGGGACTCATATGTCACTTTATTGTCAAATACTTAGATCCTTCTACAGTGTTAGGTGAAAGAGAAAAATCTCAGAATAAACTAGATGGTAAGCAGCTAAATCTATCATTCTCTATTTATGCCTCTGTTCAAGGCAAAAAATTGTCCTTCAGGACATATACCATCATTAGAGAGGGCACATCTCCAGTAACGTTTGGAAAGGAGGCCAGATTTCTATTATTTTAAGTTAAAAATGACAAATTTTTACTGCAATGCAGCAATGTTTTCTCTTATTCCAGTAGCTCCCCATATCTGCTCTTGTTGTATCAGGAGGACAGACCTTACTCTTATTCTGGTGTTTTTCCCCCAGTCTGAAGGGGTGAGGTGCTCTAACTAGAAATTAAAAGAAGTTTAATTTATTTTAATTACAAAATATTTTAATTAATTGCTAAATGTCATTAACTCCCACTCAAGACAATTATCGACATTTAACAGCTGCATGTCACTGTACTGTGCACTCCAAATTAACATAAATAGACCATTGATGTTCTGCCTAGAGAAGTAAAAAGGCTATGCTCTTTAGATTTTTGAAATGTCATTATTATAGTTGCAGAACTGTAAAGTGGAAGATTGTTTTTTCATATGAATGAAAAGTAAATTATATTCACCATTTCACCAAAAATGTCTGTCTACTTTCTAAAAAGCATTAATTTCATCTCAGCTTAAACTCATTTCAAATTCTTTCCCTACATATTTTGGAACTTTCCCTGTGCTGTTATTTAAGGAAATAAAGGGCAGTTATGCTTCAGAAGCATCTCCATGTTCATGCAATCAGAAAACAAGAAAAAACATATTACTTTTCCAAGGAAAACGTACTTATTTAACAGTTAATTCATAAAGAGCTTATTACAAAGGTGATTAGTTGAAGTGAACGGAACGACTTCATTAGATCTCACTTCTGTTCATTAAGTTCATTTGAGGAAACACTGGCAAACACTTGGAGAGCAGAAGAGAAAGGTAGAGCTGGTTGTTATTAATCAGTGACAGACTTGTGGTACGGATTCAGGACAGGAAACGAGGTACTTCTCAGTTCAGATTTTCACTTCTGTGGCCCTGGGTATGTGCAATGTTTCCACTTCTTTTTTAAGTCAAAATAGTCACCCTCTTTTCATTGGCCTTGTGATTGTGCAGAAAGGTTAAGTGAATTATCATTTGTAGAATGCCACCAAACGTGCTGGATACCATCATTTGCCTTAATGCCAGTGCTGCGTGAAACTCAATAAATCTGTACTACACAGCACAAATTTCTTGCATTATATAAGAACAAACAAAAAAAAAACTGTTACATAATAATGAAGATGGCTGAATTCAGTACTGCAGTTGAAATTAACTCTGTGATGTGGCTGACAGAAGAGTTTGACCCTTTTCCAAATACATATACGTACTTTAACAAAAGATTTTACCTACCTGAGCAATTCCTGTAGAATTATTTTCCAAACTTTGATTTGACTTGTTATTTTTGGATTCGTTGTCAAGACTTAAACCTGCATAGATGTCTTTAAAAATGCATCATCAGATTTTTACTTGCCAACCCAAATACCTAAAGTATTTCTGAAGTTTTCTCCTGAAGTCATTTGCCGAACAGAATGTAAGCACAGGCTTAAGTTAGTTCCTTATAAATACTCTGGCCAGCAAATCTATTGGCACGAACGTTCCACCAAAAATGCAAAAATACAAGAAAATTACTATTTCTTCATTTCTTTAGAAATCTGATTGAAAAAGTTGCACTCATTTAAACAAGAAGCAGAGCATGAAGTTTGTAACCTAATTCATCCAATCCAAATAATTTTCAGACCAAATTGCAAATATCAGGTCTTCCAAATGAACAATTCAGACACAACCATTGGTCTAAAATATGTTGGCATTTCTACTAACTTCAAAGATTGTAAAAACATAGAATTATGATATGACGTTTCCAAACAGGCATGTATGTACCCCTCATCCACATAGTAGTGTGCATCTAACCATAATAGACTTATTTCACTCAAAAAAACACCCTGGTGAGACAGTGAAACAGCGACCACATTTTCAGCCATGCTAATAATTGTCCCATTTGAAAGCCTGCATTGAGCTCAGCTTTCCAAGCCCAGAAAATGTTCTATGCTCCTGACCAACTTTTCCACAACTATTTGCTTTCACATAGAAAACAGGACTATACTTGAATATTATATTGTTCTCTGCTGCAATAAAGATGATTATATTCTTATATAAGTGACTCTAGAATTGCAGCATTGTTCAGATGTTTGCAGTCCAGGGCTAAGAAATTCAGATGGGGGTAAGCTGTACCATCTTTAGATGCACACGTTCAGTTTCAACCCAGCTGGTATTGTCACAAATATTAACAAGACCCTTCTGATTTCTGCCTTCATTTACACTTGCTAGATAATTCTGTTCCACTCCGAATAGACAAAGCCTTTGAATTCAAAGAGAAACTGAATCCCATTTGCAAGTGATCAGGTAAAGTTTAGGGACATTTCTTTTTCCCTGACGCTGTCTTGCAGCCTCTAATCGTTAGCTAGGCAGCTGCGCTATGTGATTAATTTATTTAGGTGTTACACAAGCGCACAAATATATATACTGAAAAGAACTACAGTATTGCTTTGCAGTAAGTAATAACCATGTTCCAGTAAGTGATTCAGTGCTGTTAGTGTTTAGAAATGCAATCTTATGTAGCTTAATTAAAATGAAGTACCCCTTTCAAGATATTTGCTCTAGGTTAGCCTGAAAAAGTCCACTATGTGCTACTGGAGTTGGAAAAAAACATTAAAGTAGTTTCTGCAAAGACTTGTTTTGATAAACATGAGTTCAAGAATAAAGCTATTTTGGGACATTGCTATGTCTGCAGCAAGACAACAATTTACTGAATGGAAAGTGTTGCACAGTAAGAGAGAATGGAAAGAAAACTCTTCACCAGCCAAAACTGGGGAAAAAAAACCCAACAAATTCTAACAAATGTTATTCACTTGTCTGGAGACTTGCTTTTAGTCACTGACTTACCTCTGTACCACAGAAATTCAGTGATTAGAAAATACATCAGCTAGCAACCTGGAATATTTCCAGCCCTTAACTGGTGGTTTGTCTGGCATTTATTTCTAGGGAAAACTGCGAAAAAAACAGGCATAATGGAGAGAAGAGGTCCCAAAGCCTTTTAAGTTCAATGGGAATCTATTCAGTGACTCTAGTAGACACCAGCTCAGACCCCAGACTGGTAATATCCAGAGATGCTTACACTCGTGGTAGATCTGCAGTGACAAAAGCTGCGTCACTCACGCAGTAGTGCAGTGGTTGAGGTTGATAAAGTTAGCTGAACTCTCTCTTCTGTTAAACCACCATCAAATGTAAAATTGGTTCTCCTCATAATAATTACTGATTGTACAGGCACTTCCACAACCTGATAGGTCTGTGCTGAAAAGGGAGGTAAGTAGGACTATAAGTAAATAGCTCTGTGGGTAGCAAAGGATTGAAGCCTCAGCAGTGTACTGCTCCTCAATCTTTGGGCTATCCATTTCTCATCACTTAAATATGACAGAAGAATACATATTTGAAGGAATATGTAATTAGTAATGTATATTTAGAGAAACACTGGTCAGAAGATGAACCATCTCTGTTAGTGCATCAGAGTAACGGCTCCAAGATGCAGCTTCAGGCACATTCGCACACTGTCCTAAGTCACTACAATTCATAAGTGGAGAGGATTTCCCTACCTGAAATTTTTCAGAAGAGGTGAAAGATGTGTCAGTTATTCCTACTTATGGAAAAGAGAATTTCATTATCTTTTTTAAGGCAATATCAACAGCAGATTTATTTTCTGCCAGCAAATATAAAAGATTCTGTTATGCATTGAGCTTACATTGTGTTATTATTTCACGGACATCCCATTCTTCAAAATGTATATGCTGTAGGTTGTATAGCTTTACCATCTCTGGCATAAATAGGAGCTCTTGTGAGCGTTAAGTCCATGGAGACAAATATGCTTTCCTGTACTAGCAGTAGAAAGCCTGGCTCTGTTCTGTACACCCAGGCTATACTGCTTCCTGTGTAATCTTATTCACAGTCTTATCTAATGACCATCATCAGAGTCTCTGACCAACCTTAATACTACGTTAAGATCTTACTCCTAAGATAAAGCAACACGACTGTAAGTTGCTTTAGCCTTCAAGAAGGTCAGACTGCATTTTGACAAAGGATCAAAAACAGCTTTAAGCTTGAGAAGAATGTATAACATTGGTCAGGGAACAGATGAAGTACAATGATGAAAAGTGTACAGATTTATAGGAAGAGAATTGACAATTTGATAAATATCAAGTATTTACCATCGAGGTCTTACGGAGACTGAGCCGGTCCGACCGCGCTCGGAAATACGCCTCATCAAAGGATGTATGGCTCCCCTTCAGCTTCTCTGAAAGGTTCCGATACAACCGCTTTGCAGCATTTGGAGAAGATGGCATGCTGTTCTTTTTGCTCTGGAGGAGACTTAAATTATGCATTTGCTGTGTCATTTTCACCTCGTAGTTTCTAGAAGAAAAACAACAGCTGTTTAACAAGATTTTGTTACACTAACGTCATGGATCAAAACTGTATCATTGGAATATATCGCAAGACTTCTATGGCAAAAATCCCTTTCATGCAGAGTTTTGTTTATAAAGAAAGTTTCACTATTCCAAAGCCATTTGATTCCAAATACCACGCAGTTAGTAGTAAACTCATGAGAGAGAACAATTTGCATTCGCCGTACAAACCCTAATATCATAAAGATGAGGACAAGAAAAACACAAGTAGATCCATCCAACACTTAATTCAATCCCAGCTTAGCATACTCCACTGTGTTTGCCTTGGGATTTTATTTTTTATACCAAAAGCAGCAGATTCAGTACCTCCGAGTGTCATGATATTACATTATGGAGAGGTTCCAAGCTTCATTAAGCCTGTAGGCCAAATTGGAAACTTACTGAGAAGCTGTGGTGACTTCTAGTAAGTTTACATTAAATAAATTAGGTTTATCCACTTAGTAGGACTTCTCATACCTATTGTGGTTTTACTAAAACCAAACAAAAAATATCTGTTATTAAAGTTAACACAGCTTATGCCTTTATCAGTCCTCTGTAAAATCTCAAGTTTTTCTTCCATTAGGAGAAGGCAAATCTAAGAAGAAACTAAATTCTGTACAAAACGCAGCTATTCAGCAACACAACAGATGGCATCTTTGCTATCCACACAGAATCAGTGCATCAGAAATGACTTGAAAAATACAAACGTGTGTTTCTTGTATGCTAACACCATCAGAACACTGAAATGGCATGTGGCACAAATACAGGAAAACAAAGCAACTGCTGGAACAATCTGAGGCAAACTATCTGCATTTTTGACCAGTGAGATGCAAAACACTACTGAAGATTATCATTCTTAACATATTTTCAAGTCACATACAAGGCGTGAAATGAAAAGAACGAAAGGTAAATGCAAGCTGTGTAGTCTAGAAAACTTTCTGTAAGTGTGATCTTACTAAGCTGTAAAAATGACTCCTAAGGGACCAATGGAAATATGACCAGGCAAAAATAAGAAATAACGAAAACAAAGAACAGCTTACGTAATTCTGTTGCTTATTTACTGAATGTTGGCATTTCATTTTCATAGATGTAAGCCATTTTGTAAAAGTTAAGGCTCCATTTTCAAGTCATTTGTGCCCCCCACTCCAATGTGAGGACACCGTCCTCACGTCACTGATCAGGTGAAATCCAAAAACGCGCACTGTGTGGACTGAAGTAACAAACTCTGCACTGAAAGATGCTAGACCTGATGATATATCATTGTGACAACTAATATTGTTACAGCATTTCCCAGACTAAAAGCTTAGAAACAGGTGATTAACAGAATGGACCCATTTGAGATTTTCACCTACAGAGATCTCTGCACGTACCTAGCATAGGTCAAAATGAACCAAGTAAGGAGATCTCAGCATGGTGCAGAGCAGCCCTGAGCGATCTTACTAGCATTCTCACATCGAGGCACAAACCACAACAAGCACGCTGCAGCATTTCTCAGTAAAGGGCAGAACTATACAGGGTAAAAACAGCAACAGCCCTCAGCTGTCATTTTTGCATTTCCAAGAATTAAAAAAATGCTTATGGCAATGCTTCCAATAATAAATAACCTGAATATCTGGGGAAAGAGTTACTGCGCTATCCTGGAATTAACCACTAAAACACATCTCATCTCTGCGACTAGAGCTCTGCTACAGCGTGTGCCAGACCAGTGACAGGAGACTTCCAACACACATTTCACACTGCACATACTGTAGCTTGTTCTTTGTGATCTGATTTCTACTTTCACTTCAAAGCACTGTAGTAACCTTTTACTCCCTAACAGCAGGGTGCTTTAAAGGTCAAATACAAATAAAAATGTTATCCTTTTAAAAGCATTTTTGGGGAGATTGGTAAATACTGACATAATGTCCTTTTAAGACGTCCATGTCCTTTCAAAATCATATTTCAGAGAGAAAAAGAAAATCTAAATAATACATTACGCTCTATGTGGCACAAACATGCTGCACTGTATTGGCAGGTAAGCTAGAAGAACAGAGCATAGCTGTAAAGTATTAACTTCAGATCTTAGCAAAGATAAAGCTAAGAAACCATTCTGCACTATACATGCTCTTAAATATGTCCATTAAACAATTTTATACTTGAACTAATAATTAAGAATATATACGTTAAAAATTAAACTTGACTTACCAGCTATCCAAGGCAAAATGTGATCAAGTTGGTGGTAACTGTCCACTATCTTCATTGAAGGAATCACACTGGCTTTGCTGTCTTTGCTGGTTCAGTCTCTGGGCAGAAGGAGTAAACCTCTTCCTTACACTGCATGAATGATCAGAAATGAAAAGATTATTAGTAGCAATGACCAAAACCCAAATTGACTGATAAGATCTCAGGGTAAAACAGTGTTTAAAGCAAACAGTGTCGTATCACAGGTCATATCACATTTGGTGCCTTTGCTGTTTACCTCTGCAGCTATAAGAATGATGAATACCTAAAGCTCTTGCTTTGGGAGTCGAAGATGCCATGACTTCTCTATGCTTTTAGCTTGTTGAATTCCTTAAAACTGACCAGCAGCACAGCATGCAAGTACAACAAATAATTACTGCCAGAGTAAACAAAACTGCAATGGTCATTAAGTTGCCATAAAATATGATCAAAAAGGCATTAACACAGCCATCATGAAGCAGTTAGTTTTATGTTCAATCAATAAAAGGAGAAAAAAAGAATCACTGTCCTACACTCAGTCCAGTAGTGCATGTTGCATGTGATGTATTGTTCTTTCTTCAGGCAAGCTACCACTACAGCTGTCTGCAATCATAGCAACAAAAGCAGCAACCACATCCATAGCTATGGGACATCTGCAAGATCATTTGAAAGCTCCCAGCCTAAGCAGGTTATGTTTAAAAATAATTACTAGATGAATAAGAAAAAACATTATTTTACTGATGCCTTCATTTCAACTAAAAGAGATCCTGTAATGTTAATATCTGCTTTAATATCTTCCAAAATAGGAGAACAGCAACAATTCAAAAATTTTTTTTACTGTAGGGCAAATAGGACTAACACTGGATCCCATAGAAACCCATGATGCAGAATAAGGAATAACCACGCACAGCCATAGAAGTGTAGTAATAATGTAAGTGACGAGCAAAGCTCAACAACAATGCATGGAATCAGTCTCCCTGGACAGTCCACTAGGCTCATGTAATAGGAACGTTCCTGTTTAACATCTGGCACGAGGAAAAAATAAGACACTTTCTGGGTCTGTCATAGCAAACAATTGTTTATACCTGCAGGAGAGGTGGGGGGAGTGGTCAGTGTTCGGTTTTTTTTATTACTATTAGTTACTTTTTCAGATTGGTCTTAAAAGGAGGGGTACCAGAGCTGCTGTTACACACACAAAAAAACATTTTATTCAGACATGGTGCTTGATTTTGGAAAATGTTGGAAGCATTCTCCCACACTTCAAAACCTCAGGTAAAGGTTCTGAACTTCATTCCAAACAGCATCCTTTTGCAGAAATAACTGAAGCTAAAACCTGGCCCTAAGGCTGACACTGATTTGTCATGAGACTTGAACTTCTATACTTTTTATTCTATACTATTCTATAATATACTTTCTATTCTATACTTTAAAAATTAGTGTGGATATGCTCCAGCCCTTTTATTTTTTGGGGGGATATATTTTCTCTGTGTGTATTTGCTACCTCTTTGTAAGTAGATGTAAGCATGCGTACACGCACCTCAAAGACTTATGACATGAACATCAAATTCAAGTACCTGGATGCTTTGCTGCAGCTGAGACTTATAAAGCACTCTGAAAATATGCACCATGCAGCATTTCTTTTCTGTGCTGTGGGAATCCCAAGCTGTACATGTGCAGGATTCCCTCTCCCACCCTGCAGCTGCGCAGCATCGTTATTCAGCAGGCTGCAGACAGCTGACTGAGCTCCCTGCTCCTCGCCAACAGGAGAAAGATTGGAAATCGTTCGAAAACCACTGAATACCTCTTTAACAGTGGGATTCTATAGGGAAGGAAAAGCATGCTGAAAGCCTGAATGTAAAATTACTTTTAAACACAAGCATAAAAATTCTGTTTTCAATGCTGGCCTGAATAGGGATCCTTCTTCTGTGTCAAAATCTGTGATAAAGTTCTTAGGTCTGCATAGACCCATTTATGGAATATTCTCATGAGGGAATTCTCACTTTCCAGCTGTTTTCAGTACAAAAAACTAAAGTTACTTCCCTAGAACTAATCTATTCTTAAAGTCTTTATAGCAGTTTCTCATTGTATGCCAATACTCTTTCCCATCTCTCCTGTGCTATCTACTTCCAGCTTGGTGGAAAGCAGAGCTTTTGCACTTGCTTTTTCTATTTTTAAGGTTCCTAGTGCTTTTCTATTGCTACTCAAATACTGGTTAATAGAATAGTATTTTTTTTAACAACAAAAAAAAATGTTTTCTTGCCCAAGCTAGCTCTTTGGAAGACAATTAGCTTGTTTATACAAAGTAAACCTTACCACTAATCTTCCTGTCATAGAGATTTAAGTTCACTCTTAAACTGTTCGAAAGACAAAAACCACCCAGTAAGGTAAGAGAGGTAACCATAAGTCTACCAAATGATAAAGCATGAAACTAATTACCAAAAGCGATGACTGAATCTGTGCAAGTCCAGTGCACACCTACACCTCGTTCTGGAAATGGAAAAGACTCAAAGACTTACAGCAAACAAAGCCCCGTGCTTGTAATAAAACACACGCAAGCAGGCCTGTTCGGCTGATCTTGTACAGAAACCTGCATGTTTGCAGCCTTTGAGAAGTCCATGAGATGGCTCAGATGTCAGCCATTTATTATTCCACTTATCTATATTTCATATGTAAATGCAAAACATTTACAGCTGAGCAGAAAATTTTGTTTGTTGTATTGAAACTACTTCTTTGCACAACCTACTGTGACTGACTTTCATCCCATGTTTGATCACTAGAAGCTCACCTACCTGTAGCACGCACCAGGAGCCGATTCCAGAAGCTATTATTAATGTTACGTTGCAAAGTCTGTGTATTTTTACAAAGATGTGAATTTAGAAATACGTTTCATGTAAATCAGCCAGGTTGGGTGGCCCCTTAACTGACACGTTTACCAAAATATTTACTCTGGATTAATCTCAGCTTTACGCACAATAGATATTTTTAGCAGCCGAGCAGTACATTTTATTGGCCATTAATTCCATTTAGCAAATTGTTTGTTTCTCCTGGGTCCAGGTGACACATCTGGAACGAGGGAGGATGTTTTCCCGGGGAAGATGATAAAACCGCAGCCAGTTGTGTACAAAGCCTCGGGGTAGCTGGGAGGCGCTCCTTTTCATGGCGTCAATCAATAGGTGGCAGCATTCACCCAGTTCTTCCGACGCCTGATGTTGTCCCCAGCAGCCACGCACGGGTATCGCATTGTCCCAAGCAAACAGTGCCCAGCGCTTCGCTGCAGGCGGTATTTCAGTCGGAAGCGCATCCTCCCTGCGCAGCATGTAACGTCTCTCCCTTCTTATCACCTTGTGCTTCTGCTCCAGGCGCCCACCGAGCTGCTGAGAGACACCCAGCAGAGCCCAGAAACCGCGTGGGAAGTTCGGAGCTGAGAAACACGCTCGAACATTTGGAATTCTAAAGCTTCTCGTGGAGCTTGCCTTTACTTCCCAGTCACTCAATGGAAAAAACAGTCATCGTCTCTAAAGACAAAGCTGTATTTTAGGCTGTTAGCAACCCTCTGTCATCAGTTCTGGTTCCCATGCACCCTCCAGCTGGGCTCATGCGGTGGAGCCGTGCAGGCCGGCCGCCTCCCTCCCTCCCCGTGCAGCACGGCCAGGCCAGCTCCGCCTGGCATCTGTCTGCTCTCTCCTTTCAGAGACCTGTGACAAGGAAGGTGGCTAAGGTGCTCTTGAAATTAAATATTGAGGATGTTTGTGCCCCTCCTCCATGCAACCAAAGGAACACAGTGGGAAGGATAACCTCCCATCCTCCAAACAGGCCAAGAAACGCGTCTTGCTCTGCTTCTTCACTTATTCTTCCCTTCAGACTTTCATATATATATACTGCCGTAGTAAATTCCAGCTCTGGTTTTGGCAATTTCTGCCTCTCTGGCTCCATGTTTACCTATCATCTTTCACACTTACTCTTTTGCCAATTTGTTAATTCTCTGTCCTATTCCCTGGTTTCTTGTGTTTCCTCAAGGACATTGATCCCAGTCTTACTTTCTCACTAGCTTCTTTAGCCAACGTTCTTGATCCAAATCCATAGCAAATAACCCATCATCCACAGAGACACAGAAGTATTCAGTATATTCATAAAAAAGACAAATATTTCCCAGTTCATCAGTCACAGATGTGATCAAACTTAAGAAATTCTGAAATTGTGAGTGAAGAAAAAATAATTGTGTTTGGACTAACCTTAGAAAATTTCCCAATGAAATAATTTTCCCCCAGCATTTTGAAACATTTGAGACGCCCATGATGTAAGCGACTGAAAGCAGCGGAGCTTGGCAGCCCCAGCTCCTCCAGGCTTCCTGCCTCAGCCGTGGTTCCTGATCTAGAGCCCTCGCAACCCAACGTGGATTTCAGCTGCAGGGCTGCTCCTGGCAGGTCCAGCAGGCCGAGCCCCACAGACTCCTGCTTCTACAGGAAGGGCTGTGGGGGCCAGGAGTCCTCCAGCTTTGGGGCAGCCAACACGGCAGCAGCACCTTGGAGACAAGGACCTGGGTTGCTTGTTTTTCAGATGAACTAGAAGGAAACCAGAACTGCTTGGTTGGGATTCTTTAAAGATGCCATGGTGTTGTTTATTTTTTTCTGATCTCTCTAACTGGAAAATTCCTGAGACACTTTAAGCTTGGCTGCAGTGGAACAGAATGAGGCCTGAAGTGTTTGAGCTACAAAACGCTTAAGTCAAATATGATCATCTGGGGTGCAAGTTAAGGTAAACAAAGATACATTAGCATAAAGAGTCCATCAGATCCTTAGAGATGTTCCTGCGTGAGACTAGGACTCAAAGAGCAGCTGCTGTCGCCTGAAGTGATGCACACACATAGGAGAGCTGCTCTCTAACACGGCTTTAGGGAGTTGCTGTCCTATTGCAAAACCAGTATAGATCAAAGTGCCTTTTGCTGATGGTTCCTGCGATTGTTCTCCATATTAGGAAAAAACTAAAATTCAGTCTCCAGAAAGCTTATAAAAGGCCATTAGGTGTAGCTGAAAATACTGCTCTTCTTTTGAAATAATTTACCCAGCTGAATATCAGAGAAATAATGAAGATGTCAGCAACAACAGCGCAACCGATGTTTTGTCAGTCTCAAGTTGATTATGCTATCTAGTCACACACTCCATATAGAGATAATTTATGCCATGTATTGTTTGGCCATGACTACTCCCAGCTGCACTGCATTTAATTCAAGTTATAGCAGAACACTTTACAAACAGAAATTAACAAGCTTTTCATAGCCAGCAATTTCTAGATTAGGAATGGATAAAGAAGGAGTAGGATTTACCAAAACTGAGCATAGAACAAAGCTGAGCAGAGGCAGACACACGATTCCAGAAGAATTTTTTCCCCCAACTATGAAGAGGCACTCCTTGCAAAGACCAGAACAAGTTTAGGGTTGTGACACTGTCACTGGAAAGACCAAAAGGTACTTAAAATGTACAGACAGGTTTCCCTGTAACTTTCACATGATTACCATGATTAACGATCTAATTATTAACACAGAGCTTATGCTGAAGGTGCATCTCCTCCTTCTTCAAATCTTGATGTATAAGAGCATTTATTATGAAGCTAAACATTGTGGCTGACACACACTATAGAAGTGTCATTATTTTTCATGCTGAGCAAAGAAGCAACTTGGATAACAGAACAACCTCCTCCTATTCTGTGAAACCCAAACAGTGGTTATTACCCCAAACAGATGAAGAGCAGCTTGTTTGTCCTAATGAAAGCACAAATCCATTTAGGGGCAGTGATCTCTAACAAATATTTTATAGTGACGGAATCAGGCATTTCAGAACAACAATGAAGTACCAATTCAGAAAAAACCTTCGGCACAGAGGACAAGGAGAAGGCACAGTGGGATTATTCTCAAAGCTGAACATTTACCTAGGGGAGAACAATCTTTCTAGGTCGTGATAGAGACAGACTATTCTAGATAACAATCCAAAATAAGAGCCTATTTTTCTGCACTGTCAGACAAAGAACCACAAGCAGAGCTGTCTCACTGGACCAGCTTTTGTGAATACCCCCATGGATCATCCCTGCAACAAGAACTTCTCACTCACTGGCTATGATAGTTTTGCACAGGCTAGAATTCATACCGCAATCATTTGGTCTGATGTGACTGATCGTCTACACTGAATGAAAATAACTCGAGAGTTCCAAACCAACGTCTCACAGGAGCAATACAAAAACCTAAACAGAACAGAAATGATTGCTGTGAAGTAACTCCAAGCTTCCCAGTGCAATTCTATTTCACATTGAGTTGAAGTGAATATTTAAAATATTCATTTTTTGCTGAGCATTTATGCTAGCTTTCAAATCGTGAAGATTTAAGGTTTACTAGAGAGGCCATTTACATGCACATAAAAGAGTATTTGTTAAACAGTTTCTAGAATTTACAGAGACAAGGACATGCTATTATGTTTACTTCACGTGGGGTACAAGGCACAGCAAAATAAGTGACAAAGCTCAGGATACGTGACTGTTCTTTCCTGAAGTCCAGCTGTTCAGTAAAAGTAAAAATAAAAATACAGGAAACACAACCAGTTCTTTTCTGTACAGAATTTAGGAGATCTGTAGCATATTATGCCAAATATCATTACTTTTTTTATTGCAGTGGTGGCTTTTAGAATATGTAGCAGTTTGAATAGCAGTTCATGAAAATATCCTCTCATCGCTTTTCTTAAGACCTAAAACCAACCAGTGTGTTTCCTTTCAATTATTTATGTCAGCCTCTCAGTAAGCAATACATACTATTACTAGCCCTCACTTCATTCCCACATTAATCAAACCTCTACTATCACAAACCAGAACGGAAGAGGAAGTGATCATTGCTCTCTAATGACCACGTACTACTTGGATGCCTTTGGTTCACGGCTTCCCCTTCCATTCCTCCATCTTCCTCACATCCTACTGAATGCATCCATCAACACCAAATGGGAGAAATGAATCTGAAATAAAATCCTACTTTTCACTTTCTGTGGCAGGTTGCAGCAAGCCATTACTCTGCTTTCTAGAGGGTCAAACAAAAATCTGATTCAGCCCAGAAGATTCTTGGGTTTATTATCCACATTCTCCTTCATCCTCCAAAGAGAAAGAACAATGCTGGCTAATGTGGGAGCAGAAAAGCACTCTGCCCTGATGACTCTGGCAAGCACAGGGATACACTCCAGGTAATAGAGCCAGCACAGCCTGCTCCAAGTCCCACTTTGAGCTGGTGCAGTCCCCCGCTGGGTCTTGCTTCAAAGTACTTTCATTCTTCAACTTGTATTAAAATGCGATGCCCCAGAGTACAGGAACATAGGTTTGGAAAGCCTTTGTGATACCAAGCTCACTTACCCTACAAATTGAGTGCATCAGGAATGTTTTGTCAGCTACACGTTCACTTACATCTCACTTACATGGAGCAAGCAGAAAGGAACATTAGAAATTGACTTCAGAAAGTGTAGAAAAACAATAAGCTGCCATAAATAACTGCTACTTATTAAAAAAACAACAAAATATAAGTACTTCACTTATAAAAGTACATCACCATCCAGATACTAGATTAGTTATCCTTGTCACAAGAGACAGATGGGGAGAATAATTTGCCATTGTGTTAAAGGACTGAATATTGATTTGACAACAAGAACTTGTGATCCAATGAAAGAACATTCTCTGCAGCCAGAAGTGCTAATCTGACTTCATCTGAATAGAGTTAATAAATATTTGCAAAAGCAGGCAGCTTAGCTGGCTTAATTATGAAAACACTTGCTTTTCACCTTTAGGAATTCATTTCCTCCAGGGTCAGAGTTTGGTGGTCTTACAGCTATCACACAAACTTCTATACAATTTGGAATGATTAATGGACCTCTGTTCTGAAAAATTATGAGGTGTTACAAGGAGAAATTAACTGAATGCACACAATGTGAACACTCTCAGTGAGTACCTTTCCTCGGCATTATTTTTGTAAAACCAGGAACATGTTATCTATGAAATGCATGTACACTGAACATGTATACAAGAGAGAAACAAACCTGCTCAGAGGTAATCTCTCATATAGCAGTGTAGTCAAGATCTCCTACAGGCACACGCCCAAGTCCAAACGAAACATTAAATACCAGACAAGAGAATTCTGCAGTTCATACAATGCAGATATCTAGAATGATTGCAGCTGAAAATACAGTTTCTCTTTCTGGAGACGGGGTTCTGGGCCAGTATCTGCACTGGGTCTCTATTCACATTTGAAAATAGGCTCTGATCAAACAGTCTCCATGCAACAGCCACTGCTGCTGCTCAGCTAGCAATAAAGCCGTGCATTTGCAATGAGGTATTTGCTTTGTGCTCAGGTTTCATGTTTTGTAGTAAATTAACGTGAGGAGTATCGGCAAACATACCTACCCTATTTGAGAGTGCTTGGTTTTGCTCTTTTGGTGATAGGTTATCACTTTTTGAAATATGGCCACAAGCATGTATTATGATACTATTAACCAAAACCACTTCTGTGCTCATGACTGTCCGTTAATTTGAAAGATGACAGCCTTTTAAATAGAATAACCTGGTTCTGTAAGAAAACAAAGGAAGTCAGGAACAAGCAGAAGGTTCAAGAAAGCCAAACAGCAGCACCAGTTTCAAATGACTGCAGCCTCCTCACTGCTGGGTACTTCCCGATTCCCTTCTCTCAGCTACAGATCTGAAATACACACAACCGAGTGGTAATCGTGATGCTTAGATCACCACTGTTTATGAACTGCTGGTAGATTATTTGAGGGAAGAGTTTTATTCAGTCCTCTAACAGAAAATCTTGTGTTCCAGTGCTCTGGATGCATCTGGCCTATTTGAGTGTCTCTACAGAGAAACTACACGCACACATTTTTAAATTAAGGATCAACTCAGAAAAGACTGAAAAACATCCACTCCTGGTATGAAGGATGAATTTGTCTCCTCTGAAAAGAACTTTGCTGAAAAACAAAAGGTCAAACTGATTACTCCAGCAGCATTAAACATGAATCAAGTAAAATTCTTCCTTAGGATTGCTAGTGTGGATTGCATTACTGCACACTGTTCAATGCAAATAAAGTCAATATTTCTTCCAAGAAAATTCAACTACAGAGAACAAAACTCAAGCTAGTAAGAACTACTTCAACCTTGAATCATAGATAATAGGCAATCATGGAAAGTAAAATAAATTCATTATTACTAGTTTTTAAAAAGAGCATTCCAGATTGAAATAACCCCTTTTACAATATGTGTCAGACAGTTTGTACACACTTTCACACTCACTTTACTACTGGCACAGTCTTTTGACCTGGGTGGAATTACTGTGGTAGTACCAGTGTTCTAGCAGTGGGGGAAAAACAGGTATAAACTCCACAGTACCAGCCCACAAAGATTGCCTCATTTTTCCTCTGTATTTAAAAAGAGAAATTCTAGTATAAGAAAGTAATAGAAAAACACCTTGTGTTTTTATAGACTTCTAAATAGTTCTAATGTGTATTCAAAAAATAACGTAGTCATGTAGTTATGCAGCATTAAAACCAGAACTTTTGATAATTTTTCCAACTGGTTACTTCCACTTGGAATCATTTGTACAGCCCTCATGAAAAATGAGTTGAAACTTTAAAGCGAGATGAATCTTCTCTAAGTTCCCCAGCTCTGAGCAATGTTCCCCTCGCTCCATAATGGGGGTGCAAGTATTCCACTTTCGATTCCACTGTTAAGACAGCTAAATTACAACTGACACACCGCTCCTAACCAACTCGAGCAGCAAGGAGCAATGGCAGTTCTGCATTGAACATCAGCTGTTCAATTGGAGAGGAAAGCTGCTTCTAAGTTCAGATAATATTGTGCCCATGGTGCCTATATTAGACAACAGTACGAATTAAATGCTTCTTGCATACCAGAAATACATTTGAAACAAAGTTAAATATAAACAAGCAATCACAAATAACACAACAGCGTGAACTACTTTCTAGTGTAAGTTTCCAACTTGCACAAAAAGTTGCCTGCCTGAAAGGCAAAGTTTGGAGGATGCAGTCTGCAGAGCAGGGAGTTAACTTGTTCCATTTCTTTCATCCAAAGCAGCGTCTGAACTGTATTTCCAAGCAAACCAAAGAAAAATGACTTCTTGTAGATAATGAATTCACTTTTCCTTTCCTCAAAAAGCAGTGCAGAATATAACTGATCCTTACATCCATACATTGTTCTCCTGTTCAGAAGGAATTACTGCAGGGAAAGTTACTAATGGTATTGATGTAGTAACTGCCTACTCAAGGAGAAAAAAACCAACTTCAGTAAAGAATTTGAATAACTTGAAGTTATACAGCCAACTAATCATCAAATAATCTTTTTCAATATGGAATTATTAATACAATAAAGAGATAAGAAAATTAAACTTATGAGTGAAATATGAAAGTCAGAGTTTTAAAGTAATCACAAAGCAGTTTTATTCCATCAGTTCCACATAAAAAAATATTCTCTAGTTTTCACCTCAGGCTCTGAGAAGCCATCATTGCATGCTGACATATGTTAACACATTTCCAAGAGCACAGGATTTTACACTGTTATTAATACAGAAGCAAATGGAAACAGAAAAGAATCCAAAACAAAGCAATCCTACAATGGGCAGGTCATGATTAAAAGGTAAGGAAAAATAAAAAAGCATTTCCACCTTCTGTATAGTTTGAGAAAGAAATGCTATGTTAAGATAGAATGATGCAAAAAAATCCTCTAGTAACCTCAGCTAATGACAAATGAAGATGACCAATCGTGATCAGAAATCATGATCCAAAGCTGCTGACCATTATTACCTGCAATACCAGCGGAGCCGATCGATGGCTTCAAGAGTGTGTTTTGATTGGTTTAACTCTTTTGCCGGACTGCACAGACGTGGAAGTCTTTTCCTAACCACACACTGAATATTTTGTAAATTGTTCCTATTATCCACAGCTCGTCCATCTTTTATTGCCATCGTTCATGGCATTCTTACACCGAAGCTGAAAGCTTCTTTTTCTTCCACAGGTACCATCCTAGCAACAGGAAGCAGCTGTCCGGCAAGCAGGGTGTGCAGCATCCACTCATTACTGATCTGGAAAGGGATTTATTTTAAATCTTGAAGTACTTCTGGTTTAAGAATTGCAGAAATCAAGTAGGAAATTTTTACTGAATCTATAGTATTGTTCAAAGCCCAAGGCAGAAAGACGTGTCAGGAGACAAGTTAGCACCAAAGAACGATAATTCATCAAAGGACAGATTAGAGCAAGACTAAAATAGATGAAAAAGTCATTTCAGGGATGGAATAAACCCATGTCTTACGGGTTGCTCTCCTTCAGATAACTGTCACCAGTTTACATTGATACAGTTTCAGTAAGAACAAGAAAGCTATCCACAATTTGCTCAAGTATTTTTTGAAAGTCCCAGTAGATGCAGGTCTGAATCAATGCAAAAACTTTAACAAGAAGAAGTGAGCAAGGATGTATCAACACCTCTTTGTGACACTGCCTGGAAAAAGAAAGAAAAATGCATGGAACTTCTAACAATAACTTCTAACAATTCTCATCATACTTCTTCAATTACAATAGTATGCTGTAAACAGCTGAAGAAAATAGAACACCCTCCCTGTTGTCATATTCTGTCGACAAATAAATAGGAATTTGCTTTTCATAAAGCCAAACAAAGTAGAACTATTCAGCCTGAGAAAACTAACAGCACTGACATGCCAGTTTGAGAAAAATGTTTGTAAAAAGCCTTCAAGTGAAAAAGGTAGAGCGATTGGTGCTGGTCAGCTCTCACTGGAGATAGCAGTGAACACGCCATCTGACCACCCTACACCAACTGAAAGCATCTCCAAGGAAAAACAGAAGCCTGGAGTACTCTGCAGCATTTACAGAAGTTTGAAATAGAGAAAAGCATTGCTGAAAATTTTACACTATTCAGATGTGTGGAAGAAAGATCTGCATATACTACATAGTGATCAACAAGCGTAAACCTTTCATTTCTCTTCTTGGGAAATCCTATGGAAGGTGAATAAATTCATAAGACAGTTACAGCAACTCATCCCATATCATTTGAGAAAGCTTTCTTTCATCCCAGTTATGGACAAATGAAGTGTATGTGTTTACAAAAGCTTTTCCTGCAGCCAACTGTGACATTTTAAGCCATTCAGTTGTTTACCTATCAGGTTTAACGAGGAAAGCTGTCATTCAGAAAAATAAAATAAGTAAAAATCAGTTAAATTTGTCACTTTCCTTGTTCATTCTCCCACAGCTCAAGAGCGGTTATTCTCGCCTCTCCTCAGATCGTTCTCTAAGCCCTCTCATCAGGATTTCAAAGTTAAATGACCAAACGCGTGGAGAGGCACCTAATTTCTCACAGGCACTTCTGAAAGCTCCTGCCTAGGTCTGCCGCGAACACTTTTCTTTCTCTCCCCCTGCCCCCGTCCCTTTTCTGGCCTTTGATCTTTAGAAAGCACAAATGCCATTACAGTGAATAAAGTCGTAGCCCACAGAGTCAATCCCCTGCTATTTACCTCCTTCCTCCCTGCCCCCCCCCGCACAACCAAGGCTCGAGCGCGGCCAAGCAGCTCAGCCGGGCTTCGATACAGCAGCAGGTATCACCAGCACTGTGACAAACGAGAATCTGTGTCAGGGGAGACTGTTCAAACAAACAGTTGGATGCTTGGAAACACAGACAGAAGACCTAAGATCTCGCTCTTTTTTCTCTTTTTCTTTCTCCCTCTGCCTCCAAAACAGAAGATTAAGTTTGCTGTGAACATGAGCTGATGAAAAGAATTCAAATAGTGCTTTGAATAGTGCCACTGGGAGCGTCACAGGAGAATTACAAATTGCTGCTGGAGACACCGGTCTCCCTTTACAGAAAGTTAACATAAAAGTACACATATCTTCTTTCTATAAGGTACTAACTTGTAAATTAACCTTTAATGGAGTATAAATGATGTCCTGAAAGAACTGCTTATGCAGCTATATTTATGATCTAGAAAATTGCAAATATTTACAAGATTATAGGTGTTAATGGTCTGTCAAAAATGTTTGTATATTGTACATACATTAAACCTTAGTTTAAGACCACCCTGCTATAAAGACCACCCCATTTCTTGTCCTATATAGAATTTCACTTTGATTCCATATTATTCCATTCCTTATAATGAGGCTCAGCCCCAGCACACAAGCAGCTCCAGACAAGCTGCTTCTCTTCCATAGGATCCGCTCATTTTACTGCTCTCCACGCCCAGATGCTCTGTGCAGCGCTCTATGCTGAACAACATTATTGTTATTGTCCACATTCATTGAGAGATCCAAAGAATGTTCCAGGCTGCTCCGGTACTCATGACACAGGCCAAAAGCAAAACACAGCTGGAGGGAACACTTTGATAAAGGCATAGGAGAAGTGAACAGTGCTCCACTGCAGCACAAGCATGCCACCGCTTCCCAGCATCTATGCCTCAGCTTCCCCAGTCTGATACAAGCCGGTCATGCTTCCTAATGAATCTTCTTTAGTATCAGTGCATCCTCCTCTATATTTTCTGTTCAAACAGAGATCATCAATTAAAAAAAAAAAAAAAAAAACCCAACAGACAAACCAAACCCCATCGCCTGGCCTCTCTTAAGACCTCTGTTTCCAAGGGCTTCTGCTGCTGTCTACACAGCAGGTGTACCCAGCACAGCCTTTCATCTAGCTGGTAGAGCAAGACCTGCTCCCTGACCCAGCACTCTTCCAGCAGCCCCTATTCCCCACCACTCTCTCCCATCTAAGCTGCTTGTTGTTCTTTTATCTCACCACCTGGGTGCAGCTAATTAATCACATCTGGGGCTACACACCCAGCTCCTTAATACAATATTCTCTCCCTGTGGCTCAATAAAATTCAAACTTTTTGTTTTATACGCTAAGGTTTTAGGTCTGAGCTTACTTTTTTCCCACTAAGTTCACTATTTAAATTAAAAATACTTAAAGTTTTTGTTTGCTATTCAAACTGGGAGACCAAACCATCCTCTCATCTATTGCAGTTTCTTTTCTTGACAGCTGAGTACCCTTCCGTGTCAGAAATCTGCTAAGAGTCAGAATTGTGAATGGAAATGTGTCTTTCTGCAAACATTTTCAAATAAAGCAGCTGGGATTTCTCAATTGTGAAAGTGAGGATTGAAGTCTGAAATTTGAAAAAGGAAAAAAATTTATTAAACTATGCATAACTTAAACTGCCTTCTTCCTTGAAATATATTACATTTTCAAATACTTTCTTCAGCAACATCAGTATATTCGGGCATAAATACAGCTGGGGAAAAATAAATATTTTAGGAACAAATGCTTGGGTCTCTGCCCAGGTTTTATTACAACAGATTATTTTCTTTTGTAATGTGTCATTTACTGCGTGGTACCTTGCTCAGTGACCGAAAACAGTTCTTCTTTAGGGTAAAAAAGTCCAAAGGAAACTTGAAAAACTGTCCTGACTGACCTCATGCACACTTTTATTGATATCAAATTGCTCATTTTTTTTACCTTGCCATTTTCATTTTTATTCCTGCTAGTTCAGATCTTCAACTGATGTAAACTGGCGTAGATCTAATGGTTTCAATGAAGCTACGCAACCTAAAAGTCTGGCATTAATTATTGGGGATTTTCTGCTATCCAGTGAGAGAGTGTAAAATCCTTTCCCCTTCTAACTTGGATACAGCACAATCTGAAAGGTAACTAGAGAGATATTTAAGAAATGGACTGCTGTTAGGAAAAAATCAACTTCGAAGACTGTACACAGATCTTCAACTTATCAAATTATTTTTATGCCGTAATTCATATGAAGAGAATAATGAAGTTTCTCATAAATTATGAAACATTTACATTTTTAAAAATTAAGAACGTGCTTGGGCAGCTCAAACAAATGATGCCAGTTCAATTTTGATGGTGTTTCATACAAATGAGCTGGCTCTAATCTGGCTGCTAATAAACAGCACTGCGAACAACAAAGTTTATATTTAATTTTCAGTTTACAAATATTGTATTTGACCTGATTTTTTTTTTTTTTGGCTGGCATAAAGAGGTACATTACCAGGTTCCTGAGTATTCCTCTCAAGTGCACATACATTCAATGAATGTATTCCAAGTCTTCTTCTAAGATTAGTCAGAGGGGCTTTTCATACAAGGCCCTAGATAAGCTCCAGAAATGGATATTTGTACACCTGTGGGTTATCTTCCAGTTTTGGAGCATCCACTGAGTAGATCAAAAGTCCCGTGAGACCATTTGTTGCACACACTGTGCAGGTCATTCAGCTTCTAATATATATAGTCATATATATGTATGAATGTATGATACACAGCCATGTATGTAAGTCAGTATTTATAACTCTGATTGCAGAACAAACGAAACCTTCACACAGTCCTGTGTCCAGGTCAGTGAATTTTGAGGCCTCTAATGTTTCTTTCCAAGGTCAAAGACAGAACTCCAAGATTGTCTTGACTAGATATCTGAGACTACTCTTCATTTTCTCTGATCATCAGAGCAATGTGCAATACATTTCTAAGAATGTACCTGGGCTTCTTGCTGCCAATACTTTTACTGGAAGATTCCTTTCTAGCTGATAGTTGGAAACATCCTGATTTACCATATGCATTTATTTGTGGCTTGTTAATATTATTTTGATTTTGTTCCAGTATTTTTATTTGGAAGCTCCAACTTTGGTTCTTCCCTCCTGATACTTCTACAGGGAGTGATCACAGACTTTGAATCAGTTGTTAGATGATTTCAGTAGCAGATAAATGTCTTTGTGGATCTGAGCCTTCATGTTCCTGCATTTTGCTTTTTCCCTTTGTAAAAGAAGAATAAACAGTTCTGCCTTTTCTCTTTGTCCGTGTTCAGACTGTAAATTCTTTAGGGTAAGAATTGTGTTAATAAATGTTGGTTTAGTGCTTACTATTATGGGTGTCTGCTCTCAGTGGAGTACTACTATACCACTACTAGTAATACTGCTACAAAAAAGAGTAAATGGTACTGACAGTAAAAATACAGCTCATCGACTAAAGGTGCATGAAAAGAATTTTGTCCTGTAGGACATCAAAGTTCTTAAAAATTCATATGTCAAGTATTACCATCTGAACTAAATTAGTTTTGTAGAACTAAAATTTCATGGCAAATAAAAATAGTATATCATCTTAATAAAAGCATCATGTGCAAGGGGAAAATAAAAGCAAGAAAGATATAATTTTATAGTACTCGCACAGTTCTTCTTACTCTGAACTGAAATTCAAAACTACCAAAAGAAGCAGCCATCAGCAGCCACATAATCAATCTGCTGCAAAGCTGGTGCTGGACTCCAACTCATTTGATACAAAGGACAGTGGAAACAATAGGAAAGTTTGCAGGAGTGTAGTAAATAACTCTAATGCTTTGAATTGCAAAGGGTAAGCAGCCTACCAAAAGTATTTATCAAAGTCAGATTGGAGGAAAGAAACATCAGCAAACAGAACGGTGCAAGCCAGATGCTTGGAGATTAAATGGGGTCAAAAATGCAACCCTAATTTTCATAACATCCTCATAAAAATTCACAGGAAACTGCTTTCTGAACCTGTTATAGAAGATATTTTTTGAAAGCTAAAGTGGAGTTGCCGAGTGAGATTCTACCGAATGAGACTGGAATTACAGGGGAAGGGAAAAATAACTTGTTCGTTAAATAAAACTAACAACATAAAAACCAACACTGAACAATGGCTAAAAGGAGCTGACAGTTATGTCTAGACTTGTGAGACCAGATTTACATCTCTCAATTTGCACTTGTATTGAAGGTTCAGATCAGAGTCAGATCTTTAACCCCTTCAATGAAGGAACTGGAATTATTGCATACAAGGGAACCAACATATTTGACATTTGTGAACTCTCCTGACTTACCCCTAAGGAAAAAAAAAAAAGGCTTTTCTAATATTTGCAGCTCCTTTCAACTGTATGTCATTCTCTCTATATTACTGCACACCATCTGCTGAGCAAACCGAAATCACATAATTGAAAATCAGCATTATAGAGATTCAAATAGTTGGTTTTCAGTGGTATTTTTAGAAGTCACTTTGAAGCATAGAAAACTATTTAGTTGCACTGCTGATTTTAGTCTTGTTTCTCTCTAACATCACAAATTTCAATGAAAGTTCTTATACAATTATTTACTTTTTTAGTCATTACTCAATGGGTTGGGAAAACAATAAAAGATTTTTCCATCTAACTTTCAAATTTAGAAATTTTGGACCAATGTGTTCTTGAAATTCCAGTTTGGAAAGATTTATTCTGTATTACACAACAAGCTTCAGTTGAAAACCCATTATTCAGCTCTAAGAATTCTTACAGCATTCAAGATGAGCTGTTGCTTGTGTTGCCCCAAGAATCATGCAAGTGCAATTGCTGTATAACTAATAATAGAATATGCCACTATTCTTGTTTTCTCACTGAGTCTAGTAACTGTGAAATTCAAAATACAAAAAATGTGGTCATCTGAATTTTATTTTACAAGAGCTCCCAATCAGACAGGCTAGTGGTGCACAAAACTTGATTTCTAAGTTAGTTTCTAGAGGTAGAAGCACTGGTAGGATCTTAACAGGAAATACAGCTGAGACAGGAATTGCACTACTGATAATACGAATGATCACAGATTTGTGTACTCTGGTAAATCCTAACTGAGTAAGCAAAGAGAGGTGTAATAAATAACGAACTGAGGGGATTGGATCAGACTTAATATACAGATACCATTCTTTTCCTTGCCTTTCATTAATGAGGTTCTTCAGCTTCTTTGATGTGAACATAGATGGAAAGGGTAGGAGTAATACATGAACACTGCTCTTTTTGGTATATAAATGCTAAGTAAAGTCCGTTGAATGTAATGGAAGATGTCCCATATTACTTCTATGGAGTACAGACTGCAAAAGAGAGGATTTGGTTTTCTAGGAGGAGGTAAGACGGAGTCCTTCCCACATGCAACGCCAAGATACCAGAAGCCTCAAAAAGTAAATTGAAGCCATGTTATTCAGTATCTCTTAATAATGAATGCTAAAGCCCATTAGAAATGAACGGTAATAGATTTTTAAAGTCCTCATCACCACGCCCTTTAGCTACCATTCAAGGGCTGATGAAGAAGCCTCCTGACGTTTTCACTTACCACTACCAGTTCCTGTGCCAGCAGGATGAGGGCAGTGCCCAAAGCAATGACAGCCATTCAATTCCCCAGCTTTGATATCGCAAAACAATGCAGCAAAGAGAAATGAAAACTTAACACACTGGTGGACAATTTTCTTTTAGGCTCTTCCCTTTCATTTCCAACATTCCAATTTACCTCCTGCTGACTTGCAAAAGATAATGGTATAATTAATTTGCTTTGGTGGGCAGTGAAGGAATACAGAATGCAAATATAGGAACCATAGTTCTGGCATATTTTGGCTGATAGTTTAAACTGTAATTATTATCTGCCAACTACTTGCACAAAAGTGTTGTTTTTAATGCAAATGAATTCTTGGAAGAGCAGAAAATGAAGTTTTAAGCAATGAATATTAAGTAGATACATCCAAACATAATCATCAAATGGCTTAGGTTGGAAAGGACCTAAGCCACAACAGTAACCAGTGCCCCCTGTTTTGCCACACCAACAGTTTGTGATTGCAGCTGTTTCAGCTAAACATAAGACATGGCCTTCCTGGGTTCCTATAATAAGTCCAGATTGAAGTCTTTGCACACATGCTATGCAACACCCATGCAGCCAGCTCAACACCTTGAAAACATCATGTCAGACCTACTGTATTGGGTATGAATGTTGTGCACGTGATGAACAGAGCAAATCTTCTGGGTGTGCATGGAAAAAATAGAGCTTGTGGAGAAGGCCAGATGCTTCCTGAAAGACCTGACTTACTGAGTGAGTGCAGCCTGAATTGAAAGCACATGTGCAGTAGGGCAGGTCTGCCCAAAACTTCCGGAAAGTGTTAGTTCTATTGCAGGCAGACAGCAGCTGTGCAGGGCATGCACACCTACTCAAACATTTCTTGAAAGAGACAACTTACTCCATCTGATTTTGCATTACGGAATGCAGTTGCTGATGCCCCAGTTGGATTGCTGTGTTACCAGAAATACTGGGTAAATATCTGAATATCTCAAAATCTTTGTTACTTTTTCTTCAGAAAAATTTGTATTCAGAAAGGAAGAACTGGAGGTGCAGTATGCCATATTTCTTCTTCAGTTAATTGCATGAAGAACTCAATTCTGACTGAAATTCTGGAGTCACTGTCATGACTATAAAGTTAAAACAATTATATCTAGTCTAACACTTAACCAATGCACAAGAAACTAAAAATTCCCCCACTGGATCTGTGGGATGTGTATATACATACGACATAGACAGTGTTCCCTGTAACTGTGGGATGCCTCATCTCTCTCTCTCTCAGTGTCCTGTTGTACACTCTCACTGCAGCATACATTCATTAACCTATTTCCTCCTCCTCTCACTGCAACCCTGGTGTACCATCTCGCGTTTGATTCAGAACGATGTGACTGAGTTTCTCTTTTTTCAAAAAACAGCTTATTGGAGGATGAACGTGGCTATCCAGGGAAAAAAGTCATCAGAAGTTTTGACTTTAGCTTAGAAGCTGGTAAAAGAAGTTCATTATTCATCTCTAAACTGAAACATCCTGAGAAGAGGTTTCCTTTCACAATTATTCCCAGATCTAAAAACTCAGCTGCAGAGACCACTAGTCTATAGTTCTTCCTGAGCACTACCCTTTTCTCTGTGAGGCATCTAGGAATGTGACTTTCAACCTATTATCTGTATACAGGAAACAAAGAGATGATAAACTTATTTTTTGTGCCAAAGTCTTCTTGTCTGATGTGCTATTTTGACATTAAAATACAATGGAAAGATGCTCTTTGCAGATCCAATTAGAAAGCTGATGCTAGACTTCCTACGCAATTCGCCATACCTGCACATTTAACGTCCTTACGTTAAACTTTGGTGGTGCGTATTGTCATAGCCAGGTAGGTGGGCTCAGATTTCAAGCAGTGGTTGAGCTAAAGAAAAAACTAAGCTTACAGATGGAGAAGCAGTGTGGAATACTGGATAACACGCTGGGTTTCTGAGAGAGGAGGCTTTGTTTCTATTCTTGTTATATGACCGTGACGGAGTCGCTTCCTGTTTCTCTGACCCCTCCACCCTCATCCATCATCTGTCTGCACAGCATACAGCAGGTTTTCTTTCTTACTTGCTATATCTAATAAAATAGGGCCTTTAGCTGATCCTGGAACACAAAAAATATCTGTACAATACTTCTTGCCTATATTTATTGAGACTTCTGGCCTATTATGATTCAAGAAATGGCAACGTATAACCATCTAACCCACAGAACACATTATATTCACAACTCCCAGAGGCAAAGCATTCTTACAAATATGTGAACTGTCCATGATTCCAAAGGCATTTTCTTTCCTCTGTACTCTTTAAAGCTTCTAGGATATATGCAATACAAAGATAATTTCAAACATTAATTACTGTACCTTGACTTACTTATTAAAGTATGTAAACTGTACTCTTCTTTATACACATTTTTTAAACCCACAATTTCTTATACCATAAGTATTATTCCTTTTTTTTTCATATAGGCTTTGATTTTTATTGAAAAGGCCATCAGGAATTGAGTGTTTAATTTTCTCAAACAATTTGTAACTTTTATTAACAATACCAAAAGAGAACAGAAGTTATGCTCAAAGAAAAGTGAATAAAGACTGAGTTAAAATTTTTATTACCACTTCCTAAGAATCCTGCACAATAAGAAAGACGGAGAAAATATATGAAAGAGCTTTTTCACCATTATCTGAAGACCAAAAATACAACTTTTATTACGCACACACATAAGTATCAGCTGCCATACAGTCTTTTTCGAGCTACATGCCAGCTCTGATCAAACTGTAGAACACCATGGATAACAGCTGGCAAATGTAACACACACTCCCTGGTTAAAGTTCATGTCATCAGCAGAGTAAAATGCATAGCGCTAAACCCTAAAATGTGTTTAGCATTCTGGTCTTAACCCTGGAAAGCATTAAGCACATGATTTTCTTTAACCTCTCAGAAGTCTAAGTAGTTCCATTTAAAACAACGAGACTACTTAAATACTAAAAATTAAGTGCAAACTCAGGTAGGATGCTGGGTTGGGAGCAGCACACTTTGCAGATCCAGCCACTAATTCACGTCCTTGTTTTCAGGTGAATGCACTTAGATCACCAAGCTATGTACAGTGCCTGGTACAGCAACCTACAGGGAACTGCAAAAGTGCTAGTGCTGGGAGGGGTAAATACACTACAAGAAGACTGGATAAACTCACATAACAGACTCGAGTTGGTAATAGCAAGGTTAATTTGAGGTTGTATCTCCGATGTTATAAATATGCAACTTTAACATGATTTTAATATGTTAAATTATATTAATGTATAAAATAAATGCTTTTGTGAAGAGCTCTATTTCTTCAAATATACAGCTTTGAACGGAATTGAGAAGAACAATTATCTTTTATCTGATGATAAATGTGAGAATAAAAGGATGCAAACCTAAACGAATGACAGACCTATGCTGAGTAACAAGGAGATTATACATATTAAATGTCTCTACGTACCTTTAAGATGGAATAAATGTATTAAAATTGCTGCTAAATAGAGAGACAACAGAGAGGGTTTTTGTCACGTGTGCAGCAGGGCTGCCTGGGGAGAGCTGTGTGTGTGTAGGTCTCCCCCCTCAGTGAGTCTGGCACAGCCTCCACGCAGCAGTGTCACTATGGACATACTGGTGGGTCTGTCTGCATACGTACAGCACCTTTCTTCCAGGGCTGTGGAAGTTCAGAAATCCTGAAAATAAAATAGTTCAAATTCTGTTTATACTTCTCCAAAATATTCCAAAGTGAAAATAATCCATACTCATTGGTAAAAGTCATCATAGTTTCACATTACTGCCTATCGTGTCTAAAGGTTTTTGTTTGGATAACTACATTATAGGACTTATTAATTTCATACCTGAAATTAAAAAAAAATAGTATAATTGATCCTAAAATTTACTGCTTAAGACCTCATTCAAGCAAATGTCATGACTGAAAAACTCATAACAAAATCTCTTTTTAAACATGGCCGCTTTAGAACATAAGGCTATTTTACATGTTTGCATTTAAGAAGTAGAAAATAAAGCTCAGCACAGCCATTTAATGGGAACAATCTTAAGGCTTGTCCACGCAGGAAGTTAAGCTAAATTAGCTGAAAGGTGTGAATTTAAAGTGCATTAAGCTAAAGTGAACTACAGTCACTTTATTTCTCAATGAGAACATTCACACCAAGCTTTAATGCACTTTAGCTAATATACTTTAAAATCATATCTTTAGTTAATTTGTCTTAACTTCCTGTGCAAACAACTCCTCTCTAGCACTTACTGAGAGCCACAATATAGATTGATGTGGATATATTTATAAATATGCCTATTAACCTTAAGACTCCAAGTCAATAAAATTTGGAATATTAAATAAAAATAAGAAATGTGTCCTTGAATGAACTTCCTAGTGCAATGAGAATCTCAACTATGTAATGAATTTAGCCCTAAATTGTATAAAACCATATTACGAATCCAGAGCCAGTTAAAAACACTGATTAAAATACACCTGTGTATTGCAACTGATTATATTATGAATTTATTCCTGAAACAAATGAAATGAAAATAAATAGAAAAGAAAGACGTATTTTACTTACATACAGCACTTGTACTGAGATTGACCAAGAAGGGATAAATATAAAAGACTTGTATTTGATTTGGTTTTAAAAAACAAACAAGGGGAAAAAGAAGGTTTAAAATTGTTTCTTTTCTGAGGGATGTCTGAAAGCCATAGTTATAAAGGATGCCTCAAATTACCCAGAGAAAGCAGAACAACACTTTGCTTCAGATAACCTGCAAAATCAATGCTAACCGTGTTTCTGCTGCCACTGCTCAAGCTAAAAAACCTTTTCAGAAGCAGCTTTTACAGAAAGAGCATGGACATACTTAACACCCATGGATATTTACGGAGTAACAGAGCTCCAACAAACCAAGGAACAATGGTCTGGCATAACAGACAGCATTCAAAGACTGCTGCTGTGCACTGCAGATGAACACATTGAGTTCTGCTCCTAGGATTCTAGCTTGGAAAAGACATGATGCCCTTTGCAAAAGCAAGGAAAAAAAATTCTTTTCCAACCAGTCTGGCAGACTGATGCTGTGTGACCTCAGTGCACAGGCAGCTCCGGATACGTCCCCAAGTGCTCCCAGGGTTACTCAGCAGCCTTCTGACTCCCTTGGTAGCTTCTATGTCTCAAGACATTTGTTTCTCTTCAGTAGCTGATAGATACCACACTTCGAGTTCAAAAAGCAAAAATTAACAGTGTTGAAAACTTACTTTTACTGATGACTTCAAGAATGGGTTAATGGCTCATGAGAAAGATTTTCTTTAAAAATGGAGTGATAAAACAGCACTGATGATTGCTAAAGCATAAACTTTCTATATAAACCTGATGCTGTTCAGTATATACCATGTCTTTTTTAGCTTATCAGTTCACGAAAAGCTTGGCCCGATTCAAGCACTGGATGTTCTCATCTACTAAGTGATATATCAAAAAGTATTTGCAGTAATATTCGTAAACGTTTTGAAATGATGGTTATTCCCCCCCCCCAAAAAAAAAAAAAATGTTTTGGTTAGTTTACAGAAGGATTCCATCAGTTAAAACCTTCCTTAAGTGCACTGATAACTTCTATCATAGAATCATAGAGTAGCTTAGACTGGAAGGGACCTTAAAGATCATCTAGTTCCATCCTCCCCACAACGGGCAGGGCTGCCAACCACAGATCAGGTTGCCCAGGGCCCATCCATCCTGGCCTTAGAGCCTCCAGGGATGCAGCATCCACAGCGTCTCTGGGCAGCCTGTGCCACTGCCTCTCCACCCTCCGAGTGAAAAAAATGTACAATTTGAGACAGTAATACGAAGTGAGAGCATTGTGTTAACACTAGTGGCAGAGCTATAGCCATTTACAGTTCAGCAAAATGTAAGAAACTGATGTTCTTGCTCAGGCATCCTAGTGCTGTGTACTGCGTGTTACAAAACCTACTCAACCATGAAAGCAGCCGGGTCCATCTGATATCTTTTTCTGAGTGCGTACTGTTGCTTAGACAACACCCAGCCTTTATGCTTTGAATTTCAGATGCATACACTGATGCAATTCAATCTTCTTTTAGTTCCTCTCATGTTTTCTGATTTCACCTAACTGGTCAGTACATGCTTTCTTCTTGAGCACTCCATTTCCCATAGCTCAATTTTCTGCATTTTCTGCTGCTGGAGCTTTTAACTCAAGGTTCATTTTCAAGACGAAAGTCGGTCACCAAATTAAAGCCTCATAAACAAATAGAGAGGCAAACCATTAAGCTGAGAGTCACATTTAAAGGCAGTAAGAATGTTTGTGGCAAGTTGATGCTGTTTGTTCCATAGCCCCCATTTGTGCGGTATTTTAGTCCTCTCACATCTCACTTGATACCTTCTCTTCCTTTGCAATATATTCTCTTCGAAGCCCTTAACTCTGGTGTATGTCATAGAATAAATCCAGGACAAAAAGCAGTTGCTGTTTTTGCCAACACCACAGCAGAAGCAGATTCCCTTTCCAGGGACGGCCTCCTGGCGTTTCACTTGAGCAGTGGGTGCTCGCCAGGTTGGGCTGGCCAATTGATTCAAGATTGTAAACAAAAATGTATGGTCATAATGTAATCCACAGATAGTTGTGCAACAATCTTGATCGTCCCTGGTATTGCACACTAACACACCAGGTACAGGAAAACCTTAAAATAGCAGAAAAATTAAGAGAAAATGCACCTGAGACAGGCAGAAGTACCTAATTCATACCATCAAGCCACAAGCTAGAACTTTAACTTCAGTGATTATGCCTCAGACGTTTAAATGGTTCTAAATTATAAGTCTAGCAGAAGTATTTTGCTAATAATAAGCTATTAATTCTGGCAGTTTCAGACTGTCTGAAGCTAGGTGTATAAACTGTAGCTGCATCAATCAGTGCTGTGTGTCTGGCTATTTCAGGCATTCCTTGTTAGTGCAAAGAAAGAACAGTTTGTGCACCAAGCACAACAGCAGCTGAGATTCCCGTTGATTGATAACTAAATGTGCCGTAGTGAAAATATATTCGGGTAGAGCTGAAGAAGCAAGCACAGCAAAGACGTAATGGGGGCAGAGGAAGGAGAGAAGAAATTGGCCACAACAGGAAATTCCTTCTCATGAGTCTTCCAACTAGCTGACAAGATGGATTTCACTCCCGCAGGTAACAGTGCCTTTATATTTAATCTTCTACAACATCTGTAACCATGCAAATTCTCCACTACTCTATTTGCAGGCCCAATTACTGAGAAATTATCCTTGCTCTTCAATACATTTCTCCTCTATATCTGTACTGTTTCACATACAGTATCCACTGATGTGAACAAAATGTAAAAAAAGCATATATATATTGGGAATTTATTTTGTCAGTTGAAGAATTCCTCACTGATGGTAACTGGGAAGATGGACATTTCTGAAGTCTAAAGTGATGCATCGAGATGCCTGTAGTATTTATTCGCAGATAACCAACGATTTTGCTCTTTAGAATTGTAAGAAGTTCAGAGATGTCACAATATTTAAGCTGAAGAATCTTATTTTAAAGCTTTGAAATTATAGCTAGGAAAAAGGGCTATTTTCAGCTGAAAACATAAGTATCAATATTATACACACTGTCAAGTAAAGCTCAACTAGTTTGCCAGTTCAGTGAAAGTTTCGATTTTTGGATTCTCAGCCAAAAGTCTCTCTGAACTTCTGAGCTTTGACAACCTGAGAAACAAGCTAGAAGCTTCAGAGCAACAGATTTCCACCCTTTGCAAACTGTGAAAAATGAAAGAAAAAAACATAAAAAGTTTAAAGTGCAACAAATACTTACCAGAGAGGCGAATAACCCTGCAATGGAAATGCCATGCTGTTAGCACTGTTAGGACAAGTTGTGAGGAAAAGATGACACCCTGCCTTCATTTCAGCTACCTAAATTGGTAGGAAATGCTTGCTTTATTGCCAGAGGAGCCTGGCAAGTATCTCCAAAGAGAGAGACTAGCTAAACTTGGAGGTCACCTACCTGCATTAAGGAGAGTCTGGGCCCCTCATGTTGCCACCTAAGCTAAGCGGTGCAAATACACTGTAACTGAGAGTCAACTACAGCCCAAAGGATGGAACCATACATTCATAGGCACATCTGAAAACAAATTTGGAACAATTTTTTCATCCTTCAATATATTTTACAAAATGCAGATTTTGTGACAATAGCTGAAGATTTTAGATGCAGTTAAATAAGGTACTTGAAAGCTTGCATATTTCCGAGTGGAAATTCCCACAGCCATTTCAGCACACTTAATTGGTCCGCTTATATTTAAGCACGGGCTGAAATATCTTGGGCAATTGTTACCCTAACAAGGAAGAGCTTTGAATACAACATTAGAGATGTAATTTTTAAGTTTTCTTGTGGTAATTGCTGGATTTAGAGCCCAACTTTCCATGGGAAAAAAAAACTTGGAAAATAAATATATGGAATTATTTTTTGCCCTGAAAGACAAAGGCCGGTAGGAACGCTCTCCTATCCAGACAGGTCATTGCCAGATGACAGTTAAGCTTTCATTCTTCTTCTAGCTCATTGAGCTTTTCTCATTTTTATTTCTCTGACATTATTTTTTCTAATCAGTTGTGAAAAGCATAAAATAAAATGATGTGACAGAGGTTTATGCACTTGAGGAATCACTCTCCTGCTGTGACAGTTAAATTAAGAAAATAAATTTCTTTTTTTCTTTTTCTTGGCAGTTTCCATGTAACCTAAAAAGATACCATTCTCCATCCCATCAAGCCACATTATTTTTGGGAAAAGAACCACAACATTCATTTTTACAAAAGAAATTGTCTGGAATAAACTAAGAATGAAAATCATTTATTTTTATTTCTTCAGCAGTTTGTTGCGTGACCTAAATAAGGGGCACTGCCCTACTGCTGGTGAATGGAGTTAACCCCAAGTTAGCTTCCCCTCTTCAACATGAAGTGCTGCAAAGTGAATTCCAAGGAGCTGGAGCTGGGGATGACTGCAGGGAGGCTCAGGTTGATGCGCTGTGTAGAAGCTACCATGGACACCTTGTCTTCCCTTCACTTACAGAACTCGCTTGAAATACTGAACCCCATTTGGGCACTGCACTTTTAAGTTCCATAACAATGGGTGAAGTTGCACAGACAAGAAAAATCTAGGCCGGTGCTAGAAAATATAAGCTATACAGAAAGATCAGGAAGAACAAAGAAAATACTTAAGGGCAAGAGAAGCTGCTGCAAATTCAAAGGCAACAATCTGATCTTATTCATAGTGATTCAGACAAGAACTAGAGTCTTAAGCAGCATTCAGAAGGGTTCGGGTCATACATTTGTAAAGGTTTCTCAGCCAGGTACTTGTTTGACTGTTGCACTGCAATACTGAAGATATTAAAGAACAGGCTGGATGTAAATAAACATCAAGAGCTGCAAAAGTACAACTGATCCTGTACTGTCATAGGCTCCAAAATGTTCCAAACAATATGAAAAAGAGTTAGGGCATAAGAAATATATTTAGCTAAAACATGGTACAAGGAATGGAAAGGGACCCAATTTGTTAAATTAGTAGTATGGCAGTGTGAATAAGAATAAAATGCATTTAAGAAGGAAAGTGCAAATAAATCATTTGCTGTATACAGTCTAGTATAGCTTTGACTGCTGCCCAGAAAGGATGCTGGTAGCAGACTTCATCTGTTCTGTTATTTCCTTTTTCTCTTCTGTCTCCTTGTTTCCAATTTTGCAATGAAAAGCTTTCCTTTGCTCTTTGCTAGAATAATCTTTTGCTTGCAGTAAGCTTGCCTGGTGCAAAAGCAGGTGCAGGTAAATAAGACAACTTTTCTTCTATTCACTGGAGGTAGTGAATTCATAGAAACCCAAGCAGTACGGAAAGGTAACTCCTGGTATGTCTGTGACCAGGGCACGTTTGTGAGATTACATGTTTCCTGTAGCCTTTAGGAATCACTGAATGTATCAACCACACTTTGTTGAGGGACAAATATTTCATTACACTAAGATGGAATGACATAAAAAGTCTTCCCACCTTCCTCCTACACAGTAATCACACTTAATTTTCATAGTGGTTAGCAAATACTTTAATTTTATCACTTCTTCCTGAAATGTCTGACCAGATCTGCCACATAAAAGCCATGCTCTAGACTAGGAAAAAGTAGGTAAAAATAGAATTTCATTTTTTAAACCTCCTATGCAGATTTGTCAGATGCTAACTGGGTGGTCTGTCTGCCACCAGTGATTGTCTTACAGACCTTGAAAACAAAAGCACAAGGCTGGTGACAGTCTATTTTTATATTCCCACCCGCACAAGTTTGGTCATGACTTCTCTAAGGACGCGTAGCTGTCCTCATCTGAACCTGTAGGAGATCCTTCACATCCCCTTTTATGGATTGGGTATCCTTTATATATAGACAGATGGAAACTTGTTTTTCTCATTTTGCAGTCTGGATTGCAAATGGGTTTTCTCTGCTTCTGTCTGTTCATTTATTTCCGTTTCCCATTAATAAAAGTTGCATTTGCCTATGTATGAAATAACTGCAAATTACGCTGGGAAATGAATGTACAGCATATTGATTACTTTGCAGTAATTCCCCGTGTTAATCCACTCCCCATAATGCTAATCCTTAGAGAGTGGAATAAACTGTCTTGTGCTTGAGCAAATCAATATCAATGAGTAATATTTAGCTGCAAGACACAAACAGAGGAGAGAACCCCGTACATTTATCTCCCACTTAGCCATCTCTGACTGCAGAAGTACACTGTTTTCTGTGACCAAGTAGCCAGATAGACTAGGAGGTAATAGGCTAAAATATTTCTACTCTTCCCATTGCCATTATCCTGAAGATGTTCTCTCTCTCTAACTCAATTCTTTCTTTGTTTCTTGAAATAATGAGTATAAACACCATCCTAACTCTAATTTTAAGACGCTGTTACCAGACTGTGAGGATTGGCAACGCTCAGTGTAAACAGCATTTCTGCAGCTCTACTGTTGTATACCTTGGGTGTAAATAAATAGTCATATGAACACAATAGCAGAAATCATTTAGAGAAACTCTTTTGCCATTCTGTTTTGTTCCCTTAAATAGAGAACAGTAAAGAATTGCTGCTGTTAAATGGAGATGATAATAAGGAGCTGTCTGGAACAGTAGTTATCACCAAACTGTGGAACACCAGTGTCAAAATTAACGAAATTTCAGCTCCTACAACTACTTTTTCCCTCCATCCTGTTTTTCTCTTACATTACTCAGAATCTGGTATGCTCTCCAAAACTTCATTTTCCTATCATCTTACAGAGTTTCTAAAATGCCTAAAACATCATGCCTGCAGTGTGACATCATGTAAAATTTTACAGCTCAGTGTAAGCTGTCAAAGGTTGCAACTCTCGGCCTCTTATATATTATCTAAATGAAACCAAGTTATTTTTTAATGTACTGCTGCAAAGAACACTTCTTTAACTAATGTAAATTGAAATAATTCAACTGACTTTGGTAGTGTTTAAACAAGTCCAAGGTGAGGCTCCATACTTACCCCAGTAAACACGAAAACTGCACACTTTGTTCAAAATGTGACTGTGGAAGAATGCTCAAAACAGGCAGAAATAATGGGATACAAACCCTTCCTTATATGAGAACATCCTGGAAAGCAGTGAATGTATAGCTATCACAACATTTGTTTTCAATTTGTTTTCAGCAGTCAAGTTCAGATAGCATTGGTCTAAGCCTTACAACATTGCCTTAAAAAACTCAAGAATCCTTTAAGCACACTGCAGAGAGACATGCAGCTGCCCAACTGAGATGTTGCTTACAGCACTTCTTTGTACCCCATATCTCAGTGAAGAGCAATAGGATTATACAAAAGAAATTATAAAATTGTGGTCAGATTTAACGTAATCAACATCACCTAATTAGACATGGGACATTTTATTTTATAATATGTCAGCCCATTTGGTTTTAAAAAGCTCCTAACAACCAATCATCTGGTTTAAATTCCAGCACAAACAAAGTAAAATGCTATGTTGATTATTTTTAAAGAATAACTTTCTGGCTACTTATTAAATAAAAATTGAATGATTACCTTCACTTGTGAGCCAAAAAGTATTGTCATACAAGACAGAATCCAATAAAAATGGCCAGTTCTTTTCCACATCCTTTTTTCAATGACCATACATCAAATTTTCCATATATAAAATGCCTCGTGTTATATATGCTTTCCAAGAGGTACAAATGGCTAAATGGCAATTCTAGTTCAGCACTAGCTTCTGGACAAATTTGATATGCTTCATTATAATAATTTTTGAAATACAGTTACAATTTAAAATATTATTACAGAAACTTCTTCAAGCACTGTAATCACGCATTCAGTGAAGCATTTCAGACTTTTTCCTCTGCTTTTCAAAAGTGCACTGGCTGCGTAAGTCAACTTTCACAATATGTTGTTTTAGGCCAAGAGCAGGACTCGAAATCCCTATCCATTTCAAGTGACAATCTGATCTAAACTTAGTTTGGCTACAAAAAACATTGTGCTTCAGTCTGAATATCTAGTGTCCTTTTCCAAAAGAATTTTCTACTCCCATGGTGATGCCTGATAGCTGCTGTATAATCTTGCACTGCCCAAAGAAGAGGCTATACAATCCAGCCTATACAAGTAGAGATTTATGAAGTGGCAAATATTTGCTCGAGACAATTGCTGACCTCAAAGGAACATCTTCAGGAGAACAGGCATGCTGAGCGTTGCCATATGATTCAGGAAAGGATTAGCTCTGAACAAAAGCTGTAGCAACATTGTATTTAGAAGAAACTTGGATTCAGGTACATTTTCTCTGCTTGACTCCATGTGAAATTTAAATCCAAAGATCATTAATTTCGATATTGTCAGGATGCAAAAGGAAAAGGAGACATTAGCCTTAAAAGATTTAGATAAAGGTGTTTTAGAATCCCTCCACAGATTCTATCTTTCTCTGCTTACCATCTGCATTTAGGCAGGAACCTAATTTTCCACTCAGAGCCATTTTATATGCATTTCTGATATGTTTCTGGGGAAAGCAATTTTAGATACCAACTTTAAGCTTGTACGGAACTTCTAGAAATTCCTTCAAAATGCACTCCAAACATTCAGGGTATACTACTGCAGAGCAAGAGCAATGTGAATCAAACTTGGTGGTACTTAACACATGGGCTTGAAGATGACACAAAAGATACAAAATCACTGAAGCCTTTTTTCAGATCTTGGCTTTATCATTTTAGATCAAAGTGAATTTTTTCTGGAGACAGAGAAGGGACAGTGAAACTATAAAACATATTGATTTTGAAGACCATGCACTTATTGTTTTCTGCAACTGTCCTGAGTAATTGACTAGAGATTTAAGGATGCGCCCATGAATACATCTATTAAAATTCAGAACTGCTTCCATGTAGTAGACTCTATAAACACACATTTATGTACTTTTTCATAATGGTGCTGGAACACTAGAGAGAGAAGGGAAAAGGAGGAGAATATTCTATGTACTGTGTGTAAGAACAAGGGAAAGTTAAGTATGAAGAGGCAATACCTACAAACAAAAACAGACAAAGAAGTGAAATCAACTTCTCATAGAAAGGGGAAAAATCAACTACACAAGCCCAATGACTAGAAAATTAATAAGGCAATTGATTAGAAATGAGGGCATTAGGAATTAATACTTGTTCTCCATAGGGCCGTCTGTTAAGCCTCTGTTGATAACACTGAAGTAGAGAAACATTAAGTCTTCTCATATGTATGATATTTGTGGATTTGAAAAATACTTTGAGACATAGAGGGCTTGGTTACAAATTTGACGGCATGAAGGCATTAGATTTAGTACATCTTAAAAACTAGAGTGCTCTTACTGGTCCTCATCAACATGGAACAAGCTAAACCCATTGGTTAAGTGTTTTCACAACTGCCAGAACCTAAGCCATGAGGAGTATGTTAGCATATGCTACAAGAATAATTGCACTTGGATAAGTGATACAACATGACTCAAAGGGATGGCAGTGCAATGAAAGATTTGGGACCTCTATCTATATACGCTGCTACATTAGTTCCGTAGACAAATCTGCATTTGACTCACCAGCACCTCACTGTGTATGCTGCAAAGTTTGCCATGTAGATATTCCCAGAGTCCGTACTTATACAATTCCTACATTCTTCTAGCTTTCCCTAGAAAAGATGCTGAAAAGTTTTTACAGAACAGGATGCCCCCTGTCTACCTTCATGCGACAGCAATGTGCTTCAGCAATGAATCAGATGAATGTCAGTGAATTGCTAGGGGCAGTATCACACCGGACTGCCACACCAGTCCTTGTTTCAGGACTAGAATACAAAAAGCCACGATCCACGCATGAACTAATGTGTGATTTACTTCTTAGCCAAAGGTACCTTTGAGGAAGTTATGCCTGTTGCTCTTTTAATGAATAAATCAGACTGAAGAAAGGAAATACTCATATTGTAAGCCTTGCCTTTTACTTGGTGTTGAAAAATCATACAGCATATAAAACTGGTAAAATCCTGAAACTGAATCTGTGTGTGATTATCCATCTTACTAACAGCATGAAACTTATCCAACTTCTTGGCTGCCAGCTGCATAAATAAGCTTCTCTTAACTCTTCCTATGGGCCAATCATCATTCATTCGTTTAATCTTTAAAACTAACATCCACTTTTTCTTCAGTTTCAGCTTACTTTATATATGTGTCCTATGTGTGAAGCATCAAGACATTGACATAGGTGTTGGTAGCAATGTAATCCACTTCTACATCAAATCCTTACTTCCTGCTGTAAGATATACAGCACTTTTGTAGATTATTACAGTTCTTGTTATTTACTTAGTTTCTGGGCAAAGTGATCCTTTAGTATTACTTCCTTGTCTCCAGCTTTCTGGGGAGGCTTCATGTACGTTTGCAGTGCACTTCAAATGCTTGGATGAAAGGCACAGTATAACTACTGCTAATAGCAGTACAAACATTTCTTCTAAGTAACATAAAGTGCCTCTCAGTGGGTTATTCATACAAAATCACTAATAGCGGGCCTGGCGAAAGGGCTGACATTTTTGTTTACTGAAATGAAAAGATGGGGTAAATGACCAATGAGGGCATATTATAGAACTAGACAGCAAATGGAGATGGGAGAAATGATCAAGAACATTAATCTGTAATTAATTAGAATATTTTCTTAAAAAAGAAAATAGAAGAAGAATGATACAAAGGAGGTTCTTCATCTGTTACACAATAAGTATAATGAATTGTAATTTGGAACTCAGACACTGCCCACTAAGCGCTGAATATTTTAATCTTGTACTTTAGCTGGTATAAATGACTCCTGCAGAAGTACTATTTGAAGTGGAGCATAAAAGGAGGGAAATAAAACCGCAGTGAGAAAAGAGGAACAATTCACTTCAATTATAGTACATAATTGCCTTCATCATAAATCACAAAATCTAACACTATTCATAAGGGTGCAAATACAGCAATTTTTCCTACTTTAAATTGGAGTTAAGAGACAAATTGTAAATGACTGTGCAAAAGGGAGTATTATGACTGGTTGAACCTGCAATCACACAGGAAAAACTCGGTTGTGCTGGGTGCTGTAAAAGCACACAGAAAGTGATACATAGATGATTAGCATTGCCAAGGAATAGGAAGAGGATTAGCAGTACATTATTGACGTGACTGTGGATATCTGATGTCTGACACTTCTGCAGCTACTCTGCGCACATAGTTGCAATGACTATTTTTTTCTGCAGTAATCACATCTGAAATAAGAGCAACTAAGTTGCCTGTAGTGCTGAATGCATTCACTGCGACATTAGGAAACCCATCTGTAGCTGTGGAAAAAAAGGAAGTCTGCATCCAAATGATCGCTATGCAGTACAATTTGTCAAATATGAACTCAAGTGCCTGAATTTTAATTCAAATGTGATAAAAAATTGTGATCAGAGGAACTCCATACCTTAAATTAGGCAGAAAGGAGAGATAAATTCATCCCTTATGCAACTCCCCCACAAAGTAACAGACTTAAAATTGGACAAATTTGGATGTTTCTTTTTAGATAAAATGATACAAACTTACAGAGATTATGCATTAAGGTTTTCAGCAGAGGTTGGCAAGACATATTGAAATACATAACACCTCAGTAGAGCAGAACAAGTGTTTACTCCAGTACACACAAAGATTAAAATCCATTATGTTACAATAGGCTGGATTTCACAGAAAAACGACTGCAACTTTACCAATGCTATAGCTATTCTGAGGGAAATCAACTGCTCTATTTCTGTTATTTATACATCATCATACTCAATTGCACATGCAGATATCTCAAGTCTGTAATATTGTACCATGAAGAAAAGAAACTTGATCAATCTACAGAAAAGTTGAGTTACATCTTCAATGAAAGATGAATATTTCATCCCAAATTCTTCATGTTATCATTAATTTCAGAAGCATATATAATTTTGCCAAGCAATATGGTATATTTCTGCAATAATTTACAGCCCTTTCAACATGCTCTTGATATACAGTCTCCATTTAGTGGATGGGGGAGGAAAACAAATAGGTTAGGTGACATGTCCAGGGCTATAAGGAAAGTCAGTAGCATACTAAGGACTAGAACTATGTTGTGCTGATGTTTTAAAGCCCTGAATTACTAAACACAGACATACGATCTTAACAGTAAACAAGTTAAGCATCACATTAGTAACCCCGTTTCAAATATACGTGGCTACTGGTAAGAGCTGGACACTTCTGGTTGCCAGCCAGTAAACTTTCCCCCTCCACAGCATGAACTCTGATTGTGTGCCAGTTCACTTACCCATGATTATCATTTTTTCTGTCTGATGAGTGTAGAACAATTGCCTTTCGAGCACTGGTTAGCTAGAGCCGGAAGAACTGTTTTGCCTCCAGCCCAGCTGTCGGAGTCTCCATGCAAGATGCTGTGCAAAATGTTGAGTTAAAAGAAAACACGAGTAGGGGGAAAAGAGAGCTCTCTGAGAACCTCCACATGGTTCCTGTTGCTAAGGGAACCACTCCCTTTGTCTGCATAGGTTAAGAATGGCTGCTTCGTTTGGAATCTTTCTCTTAAGTACTGAAAACAGCACAACAATTTCAGGAAGAAAAAAACCCTCCAGAGTATCTTATGACCAAAGGAAAAAACGAAGATGCTTAGGAACTCTTACATTATAAACAGCTATTAATAGTTGATTTGAGTGACTCCAGGGAGGCTATAGAACTCATCTGTGCCATCTGATGGGATGATACACAACTGCACACAGTTTAATTTAGTTATTGTAATCAGCTATTGGGATTAGAGTAGCTGATTACAGCAAGATGTATCAAGAAACCAGATCCAGTTTATAACTGCAAATGGAGAGAGTTCAATAGCAACAAATATAAGCTTTCAATCTGTAGTCAGTACAGACTAGACTATAGCATCTCTGCTAAGCCATTACTTCCATAGGCTCCTATAAAAACCCAAGCATAAATTCCTAATGCTGTTCTCAGTGACTGTTCTCCTCTGCTGCCTTGCTTCCCCCAGCACCAGCACTGCAACAGCTTTGTTCCTGAACCCCAAATGTTTGAGAATCTACATTCTGTTCAGGCTCATTTGTATCAATCCAATATAGCACGTGGAGCTAGGAGTCCCTACTTCTCATCTGCGTCCATCCCTGGTTTCAAGAAATATACTGTGATGTTTGCTTCTGGATAAGGGTGATTTATCTATGAGGTTGTTGTCATATAACATTAAGAGCTAATAGAAACTGTCATGAAGGTTAGTGCATCAGGAACAGTAACCCCTTGAATCTAACCTCAAACTTTCTGTTTGTAATAAGAAAATCAGCTTCTGTAGGAAAATATATGGTAAAACATGCATTGCATAAAACAATGATATCTCCCTCTCTCTTTGAGGTGACATGAAAAACACTATCCCAAAACTCTGTGATTGTCTTTTTTCTGTACAATTACTTGTTTCTACCTTAATATTACAGGGTAGAAATGGCCAAAGACCTGGATCCAGATCCAAATTTTCAAGCATAGACTTATCTCAGCCCATAACGTGTCCAGAGAACAAGCAGAAAAAAATTGTAAAATCATGTCTGAATGAGTAGACTGAAGTTCAAAATCATAAATAATGCACTTCTGTATGGAAATCAAATTTTTTCTCACTCCACCAGAGAGCAGTTGTGAGTGCTTGTTACAGTGCAGAGAGGTCAGAACTAGTTCAGTCTTACTGTAAAGAGTTGAGCTTCACTTTATGAAAGGTAGTTGCTGAGGAATATCAGTGCCAGTGTTCTTCTATTTTCGGGAGAGTTGAGCTGTTTTTTTCCCCTCAGCCAGACTGTTGCTCTTACAGAACACTAGTCAGATAACAGTATGAGACGACTTTGCTTACACATCACACTCCGGCACTGATTCTTTGACATAAAGGCCAGAAGAATTCAGCTGTCACTTCATTGCACATGTTGAATTGTATTTACAGCATGATATGTGTTGCTTCCCCCCTCCCTTTTTCCTCTCACCCCAACGAGTCAAATAAAGCAGTCAAGATTTCTTTGTAGAGAGGCCCTTCTGCTCTCCTTTGCAAAAAGATTAGGAGATTAGAGAGGGCAACTAAGAGTTCAATTTAGGGACATCAGAAAATACCCATGAGTACACAGGTTTCTGTTACATCATTTCTAGCAGTTAAAATGAAACCAGGTAAAAAGTGATTTTATTAATCTTAAAATTTCCTTTCGGAGCATTAATTTGAATTGCTCAGTCCTGTATGTATACACATATGTCCTGTTTTCACCTCCTTATTGCTAGGCTGACGCCAAGGCTAATGCAAGCAAAGGGTATTGGGATTCTGTGCAGCCACAGCTAGGCAGATGACAGTTGTTAGGACTGAACTAAAGTTTCTGCCAACACACTCTGTGCCCACTTTCTTCTGCTGTTTGCAACCCATAGAGCCTTTACGAGCATTATTACAATGACAAGGGCATAAATAAAAAGTGTATTTTGAACATTCAAAGTTAACTCCAAGCATAAAAATCTTCAATATTCCAAATTAATCCGTAGTGATTCTAAAGTATATTTTATCTAAGCCATTTACAAATATTTGCGTACACAATACTATTGTTAATACTTGAATATTTTGCTGATCATTGCCATTTTCAGAACTAAATGGCACTGGGAGAAATATCAGATCACATTGAAATGTCATGAGAGAGCCAAGGACAGTGTCAATCCAGCTCTACTACACAAAACCCCCTTCCTTTGGCACACAAATAGATTTTACCTGTTCAACAGCAATTTTAGCATCTTGTACAGGAAAGACGTTTTCTTGCTTTTAAGAATAATTACCATTTTCTTTTATTACAGAAGCAGCAATTTTTTGGTGGACTGGTATTGTGTCTCAGACTTGACAACCACAATGTCACTTTAAACAGAAGTAGAATTCCACTCAGGGGCCTTTAATGAAGTAGTAAGGACTTTATCTATTATTACAAATCCCAGATTCTCAAAAGCTCAATTGAAAAACTAGCTGCTTCAAATACTGATCTTGTAAAGAGTCTGACTTTGTTATGCAAATCCAAGGTATTAAGAACAATCAGAAAAGGAATTCATTAATCACTATTTGAATCAGCTGCTTTTTGTCTCAAACATGAACACATCCCCCCATTCAAAAATTAGCTAACAGTGGGATTGAAGTTTATTTATGTACTTATGTATAACAAGCAACTGAACAGTTTGCAGTGCATGAAATGAGGCTATGGAAAAGTACACTACAGTGCTCCTGCTTCAGCAACCACTCAGTTGGAATTTCAGAATATATGCTTATTTCAGTTTATTATTCAGCAAAAGACTATGAAACTCAATGCCCCCTCAGTCTACAGACTAAACTTAGTGACCGAGACAAGATTGCATTCCTCATTTAATGTGGCTAAAGAGGAAATTTTTAAATAAATATTTACAGAACTCTAAAAGTATCATCTTGTTTTGTTAAGTATGTGGACATCTTTCCTGTTACAACTGTACATCTTGTTATGCAGCCAAAAAGAGATGCAGAAGAAGCTGCTGGTAGCCTCAGTGACAGTAGCGTAACATGCAGATTCACAGGAACCAGTATTTCTCATGTAAGGAAAATTTTTCATATTCCTCAATTTTTTCAGTTACAACTTGGAATGAAAATTCCAACATAAAAATTTTTCCATAGGACCGTCATATTTAAAAGAACCTCTATGTAAAAGAAAAAAAATCTTTACTTTGAATGAACTGACATGGATTTAAATGACCTGTGAGAGTATGGGTATGGTTGTATGTGCATGTATAAGGTTTCTTGTCCACTTTCGGGAGCCCAGACTCCCATCCTCTGTGGCAGACTGCCAAACAGGCCAGGAACGTGAAGAAACTTGACTTTCTGGCACCACTCCAGGTGAGATGCTGGGGAGCTGAGAGCTGGGAAAACGGGTGAGCTGGCAGCAAACCAAGCACATTTCCATCAAAAATTTCATTGGAATAGACATTTTCATGCAACGTGTTAGGTTTTGGTGAACTGGCATTAGCTGAGGGAAAAATGTTCCACTGGAAACTATCCAACTTGTTATAGTAGTGAGATCTAGAAATGTGGACCTCCTATTTTTTATTCAATTGAAAATAAATGTATTTATACTTCCCAGTGTCAAGAATAGAGATAGAATATAGTTTATTGTGCAACGAATTGTCTACGATTATTTGTCCTGATATTGTAAAAGAAGCCATTTTTTCGGATCAGTAAGTGCTGATCTGTCATACCATACCTGTATGCTTTTTTGCAGTCCCCTAAACCCAGCCAGAGACTGATCAAGGATTCTTAAACTTGGGGAAGGCCAGACAAGTGATGCAATGTTTTGCCCTAGGATAAGCCACCAGTTTACCTTAACTTTATATTTTATCTTACCTTTCTTTACTCAGTTAGGTTTGCATTGAGGTATTTATGGGGAAGAGAATATCTTTTGTACCGTTTGGACAGAATCTGGCCTTTAATGAGAACATAATTCTTCTATTAAGATAACAGACGATAATCACACTGCTTTAGATGTTTTGCAAACTTTCTTTGCAATAATTTTAAGTTAATAAAGCCATGTAATCTGACAGATACTTTTAGAATGAAATTCTGAACTTTTTCTATTCAGATCAAATTATTCTACTGAAATCACAAGGTGGATAAATACAATAATGCCCTTTCAAACCTGAACAGAATTGTTAGAATTAAAGATTTAATCAAGCATATCAAGTAAGATATAAAAAAAAAAATTTTATTCTGAGTTGCAAGTGTGAAATTTTCTGAGCTTACTGGAAAACTAAAACCAAATTCAGCTTTGTCACTGATTGGATACTGCAAGACTGTACAGTCTCTGCATGCTTAGCTTTTGAACCTGCTTCTCAGAACATTTATTCCTATTAAGTCCCATTCAGGAAGTGATCTCGCTGGAAAATCTGAGCAAACAGTAGTACAGAACTTACTGACTCAAAAACCTGAAGAATGTTCTTTTTTCCCCCTTCGTCTTCTTTTAAATGAATTTAGTGCTTGTGAATCAGATCGACAATCCTGAAGACTGAGGGTTACTGTGCATGCACAAGAACCCAGCCATTTTCAGTGTCCTGACACTTATGTATATTCACCCTGTGTTGAAAGTTTAACTTACTGTTTTGGTAGCTGGTAAGTTAAACTTACCTATAGGACTTCTGAAGCCTGCAGGCAAGAAATTATGGACCGCTTATCATATAGACTGTAGGGAGTATGAAACAGTGATAGGTGCTTCGGGATCCTGTGTCTCGTGTCTAAGTTCCTTGTAAAAATACCAACCAGAAAACCTGGACTCTGAACAGAAAACCGTGTATAGATACAGCAGAGAAAAAACAGTGAGATAAAGGCAATGATTGATAACAACCTTCTGGAGGGTTCTGAATTGGATTTGCAATTTGGCTACATTAGCTGCACCAAGTTCATCCAAGCTAGATGTACATGAGAAACATTTAGTGGAGACTTCATGAAATCACCAGAGAAATGAGCTAGAATGACAGCCTTCAACTTACAGTGTCTAGCCTCTCTGTTAACATTCACAAGGCACAGACCAGCACCCACAGCAATGCTGAGCTGTGCACTGTGGCGCTGGAAGGTGTCCTGAAATAAGTATGATATCAGAACACAGTCACAATTTCCAGTTATTTTTCATTTGAGCTGTCACTGTAGGGGGAAAAGTTACTTTTCACAGAGTCACAAGAGTAGGTAAGACTATGCCAGAGTGTATTCAACTCTTTTTAGCTGATATCTGAGCCGTGTTACAAAATATAGTTAATTAATGTGCTAATTTATCATCTAGACCTTTATGTTCTCACAGCAGAAAAGAAATCAACAACCCAATCTCAACTGAGCACTAACAGGTACTTCTTCCTATTTGTATGGTAGTAGTATCCTTCAGCCACTCGTGCTACCAATTCTCAGGAAGGGCACCAAACGTGACTTCAAGCCAGCATTAGACGGATCCCTATGGAACTGCTGTCTTTCTTTTTGGTACTAGTAATAAGTACTAGTGAAGTAACCAAATATCAGCTAATCTTGTACTCTATACAGTAGACTAAATCCCAGTCCTAGACATAATACAGCAAGTCTTAAGGAAGCCTGTGAACATTCCAGTAGCTTGGTGAGGCACAGTTAATTCAGCTTAATGTCTCCATTTTTCTTTCTGCAATTTTCTTGCCGTTTGCAAGGGTAACTCCTCTCATTCAAAAAGGTATGAAACTCCTCCAACTCCATTTCAAGTTGGTGTCAGTGTTTCTGTGCAGCTACTTTCCTCAAGTACAACTACAAAATTGGCTGCTATAATGAAGGTATTTCCTTTCCTTCTGTCAGTCGTTAGCAATTTCAGTTCACTATTAATAATGGAAGTCTTCTAAATCTCAGATTTGCTCATTGTTCTCTATTCTAAACTCTTAATTACGCTTCTTCCTAATTTCAAAAATACTCATATCTGTCCCTTACAAAAGAAAGAGAATAGTTTGCAGCTTCTTAAAGAGCAAAGGTGGCCATGGGAGACACTATGGCAAAACTGAAAGAGATGCACAAAATGCAAAACAAATTGAACACCCAAGGAGGGAAGGTTCAGTTAAACTAAATTAATTTCCACTTGTTTTTAATACAAGAAAATGAAACATATTACAAGCCTGCTGAAACTGATGAAAGTCTACAAAAAAAGTATTTACACTTAATTACAACGGCACAGATCAGACCTGTGGATACACGTTGAGCAATTTCTGAAAACGCACTTAAATTACTTCAGCCACTTGCAGCAAGTTTCAATGCATAAATAACAGCAAAATTCACTGATAACACTGTGAGCAAAATGGTCCTGGCTTATTATTCCTTTTACAAATAAGTTTATAATACTATCTTTAAGATTTATATAAACTCAAACTTATATTCAGAGAAAATTCACTGCACTATGCAAGATTTCTCTTCACTATGCTTATTTTACAGGTTAGCACAGAGCTTTTCCAACGTATGTATTTGCTCTGACACCTCTGGATATCATTGTCATGTTCTCTTAATCCCTTGGAGGAGACTGACTTGCTCCAATCTCTTCTGTTGCTATGGGAAAGTTAACAGTAGTTACAAAGCTGTCAATGAATTGGATTTCATTTTCTTCCATAAGCATTTAATCTTTTTATCTATGTATATGAGATAGCTCTTTTTTGGCATCCTACTCATATTAACAATTTCTATCAACTCATGGTCCGTTTTTACAAAAATCTATACCTGGCTTTTGTGTTCTCTTCAATTTAATGAAGCCAGGTAAAAATAAAATGAAACAAGCTGACTACATTTCATCCAACAACTATGACAGATTCTTCAAATGTAATGTTTTAGAGAAGCAAACTTTCTCTGGGTGCTCCCATTGCTGAGAACACACAGGGAATGCTCCTCCTCTCTGTGTCTCACAAAGGCAAGAAGAACTCCTAAAACTGAACCTCATCCACACCCATCAAAATGCCACTCAGCTGCTGATTGAAATATCCTTCATTCAAATCAGAGTGAGTGCCTTTAATGGCTACCCAAATGCCTGTCAAATTAAATAAGAAACAAAATGCAAATAAATTAGCATTCCTAGCTACTGATACACTATAAATATTTATGAGGAAAAAAAAAGATGCTGTAATTTCAAATGATACCACAGGCATATTTTGTTAAAAATACGGTTAAGACAGTTATACATGCAATACTGTACTTTGCAATTTTTTTCCATTTCACATCACCATAATCACCTAATAAATATTTAAATGGACCCATTTGCTGTAACTATAAAAGAACCGTGTAAACTTGTTGTCATCTAGACACATAAGCCGCAGTGGAGTCAATGAATTTCAACAGTCACTTAATATTGCAAGCCACAAGCTACCTTAAACCTGCCAGCAACTGTCTGCCAGGAAGCTACTGTAGCACCACGGCTACCTCCTCCAACCCAGGACACGAGATTCATTATGAATGCTAGCATTGCTACTCTAATTAGGCCTGGGAGAGGTTTAACAACCATGCTACAGTCTTGCTGCTGACAAATATAAAAATAAAGCCTTGTTCAAATTAGCAATGTGAAGTGAGAAGGCCTAGAAGCAGCAACTGTCTGACCAGTAGTGAAACAGTTCTAATCTATAGTGAGGTTATTTTGCTTCATAAACTGCTAGTATGTTACCTGCAGGAGGTCTCCCTGTAAAATGAATTATAGTAAGCTATATGTGATAATTAACCGTGCATTAGCAAATATCTTGAAACAGGGGGGCTCTGTTTTCTCTGTATTTTGACTAATAAAAGCATGAATTTGTTCAACAAATGATCATTTAGGTTGTGGAATGCTAAGCATATTGGAAGAACACAGTAAGCAATAGAATATTGTAGGTGGACTAACAGTTTCCTTACAAAAACAGGCTGTTTAATAGGCTGGCTCCATACTACGTTATTCACAGTACTAGAAACCACAGTGTTGGGAAGACAAATACAATATACATTTAAAATAATATAAACCTTGTACTCCTATTTACTTTAAAAATGCCATGGATGTGACAATAAAAAAAAAATCCATAAGCAAATGTTTATTTCAGAAAGACAAAATCCCAAATGACTCTTTCCAGAATGTAAACAGATAGTGGGGCAATGGGGATGGTCATCTTCTGCAGAGGGGAAAAAATATAGCTGGGTTTAAAATAGTCTACATCATATGAGTGCAAAGCAAGGCCAAAAAAAAATCATATTAATTTCTTAGGTATAATGCTTATCACAATAAAAATAAAGTGGCACTATAATTTATTTTAGTTTCATTTACATTTTATGAAAACATATTTAACCATAATGCTTTATTGAACTGTTACTATACCAGCCATATTCTAGGCTGTGAATCAGGGGTCAGAGCAACTCCAGCATATACAACGGGACAGTCTGTGCCTCTTTATTCATACTGGATGGACTGGAGCTCCAGCTTGCAAACATCACAAGCTGCAACTCTTCTTACTACAAGTAATCTATCAGCCTTAACCAGATTCCATGTAGTAATGACTAATTGTAGGGTTTGCCCTTATCATGGGAAAATATGCTGCCCCACAGTTACTGGGATGAACTGCAAGAAAAAGAGAAATGAATGACCAATTATGTTTTAATTCATAATTATCAGCATTCGAAAGTCTCTCAAAACTTTAAAATCTTTTAAACATTAGAAGTGTTCTCTCACAAAATCAAAGACAGAGCCGAGCTCAGAACAGACCTCTCAGTTGTATCTCCCTGTTTCTTTCCAGCCAGCGCAGCTCTCATCTGCCCTATAACAATAAGAACATCTGAGGTTCCAGAGCTTTCACTTCAGCATGCTGAGACTATGTCAGTTGAGGTATTGGTTTCTGAGGTAGGGGGTTATCTGCAAGATGCCAGAATTATCACCATGTAGCAGACATTCAGTCTTAAAGCAAGACAGGATATTCCGAAAGGTGTTATCTGAAGAAAACTGAAAGGGTATGATTCCAGCATGCTGGGATACGCAGTCAAGAGCAAGAATGCTTCTCATTAGTTCCTTGCAGACTTCTTTTTCAATGCCAGCTTGATTAAACCAAAGGAAGTTGAAATGTTCTTTGCACTATATCCTCTCCCTCCCAAACCTATCTCAGATTTAGTATTCATCTTCAAAATGACCTAGAAAATATCTTCAGCATTTCATTCTGGAAATTAAAACACTAATATCCAAAACTAATGGACTTCACAGAAATGCTGGTTTTACGACACTTTACTATTTTTCCCATAACTCATCTAAGCTAACTTCACACAAGCTACACAGTTTCCTGTCTGGCCTGATCAAGCCCACAGGAACTACCCCAGTAAGTTTTCTCAGCACGTATATCCTCCTCTACTGCACAGCTACCAGTCCCTCTTCACTCGTGGACTGTTTAGGTAATCAACAACTTGAAGCACCATTCAGAATAGACACTGCCAATCCTTTTTCATCTTGAAAATCGCCATTTCAGTTTCAGATGTAATAAATATCTTTTATAACTGAAAATCTGTCTGATTTCTTCTGCTCAAACTGTATCTGTTGGTCTAATCAAACCCCCCATCTTTTCCTTCAAACCCCATGGCACTGCAGGGATAGAGAGGGATAAAGACTTGGCTACACAATGGACTTTATTACATTGCATCAGGGGCACAGTCTGGAAAGAGAAGGAATGTGGATGGCATCTCGCCTGCAAACTATCCACTTTACTATCCACTTTCCTCAAGTGACCAGGACATGTCTGCTCTCTCCATTTTACTTGTGCTGCTTTCCACTTCTTTCCAGTATCAAAGCGCTTTTCCCAAAATCTTGCAGATGCTTTTCTGCAACTAACCCTCACTTTATGTTCATGGCTTTTTCCTCCTAAGACATTTCTGCATTGCTTGGTATTGGCTTTGAGATACCTATAGATGTTATTTTTGGCAGCTTGCATATGTATATGTATCATATACCTGAAACATTTTCTTTTCCTATAGTTAAATTATTGTTGCCATCAAATTATAATGAGTCTACAGCACATTATTTAGAAAGCGTATAGAAAGGAAGTATGTACACTTCTCATTGAAAAAAATAATATATAGTAAAAAATTACTAAAAATGAATGGCAAACACAGTTCCTGAAAGTTTTTTTCAAAAAATTATTTCTCTGACTTATGATGAAAATGATAAAAATTGTGAAATTCAACTTGCACTAATTTAGCTATCATTCCTCCAAGAGAGCACACGTTTTTTGTCTTCAATTCATAAGGCGCAATCAGCTGGAGAAAGAGATGAGCTTCTGTTTTTAGAGATTCTGTTTTCTGCCTAAATCTCAGAGATAGATTTGCTTATGTCCAAGAACAATTTAAGTGCTTTTTGGTTTTTTTTGGGTGGTTCTCTCACTCAACAGCAGGATTGATCTCTACAGTTAAATGCATCAGAGAAATGCATCAGATAATTTAACCATTCAACTTTGAGGGTGACCACATGTATTCATAGTATTGCAGTTAATTAAGTTTGAAGTCTAGTAACGTTTTAAAATTTAATTCAAAAAATAAAAAAAGCCAAATGCCTAAGAATTGTTCTTATCATTTATGCACTAACCTTCAACTTTGCAAGGTAAATGAGAACCTTGAAAGTACCATGCTGGATTTCCTCAATTTAATTCAATTTAATTATATTTATATGTTTTCAGGCAGAGGGTAAGATTGCCCCCTTTTGGAATTTTTAAATCTAGCAGTCCAAATAAAGAATTAGGTGCAAAGCATTCCTAATCTGTACTCAAGATAGGCATCTCATCAGAGATTATTTGTGCTTCATACTGTTGTGTTCTAGTGTTATTCTTTATGTGGCTTTGCATTCCTTATTAAAGCAATAGGCATGAAAGAATTCAACAGTTCTTGCCAGCAACCACAAAAACACAGAATCTAAAGTCAGCTAAAGGTAAACATATGGAACCCTCTAAGGAATGTAGTAGTAAAGATGGAACATATGACTTACTTAGCTTTCCCTTTCTCTCTTCTGTAGGACGATTGTATTGGAAAATCAGAAAATGCAGAGTAATCAGGAGCTGGACTGAAATCTGTATTTTCATGACCTGTTTTTTTTACAGTGCCATAGTGCCAAATATACCAATTAGAATTTATTACTGAAAGCAGTGCAATTTATTCCTTTTAAGCACTTATTAATCAGAAATATTTTAATAATGAAATAGCATTCATCTGTTCCTTGAGCAGTATCTTCTTGTGGCATCTAATTTTAGAAAGTTAGTATTTTAAAATTATATTATATGGCACATTCCTACTTTGTTCCAAAACTGAAAGATAATCTGAACTTGTTTCAGTTCAGAGTTTGTTTCACATAACTTTGACACCATGGCCCTAGATCAGTATTTCTTAATTATCTATGTGTGACTGAAATCATAAGATCCATACTATAACTTATGTCCTAAAGCAGAGTGATATGAACTCCCCAGTCTCCAAGATACAGTACTTTCCAGCACTTTTACAATAACATACTGCAGCCTGTTAATTTAAACATACTCATCTCCCAAGTAAGAGCATCCTTTCGTAAAACTCACTAGAGAACACATTCTCAAGGCCAACAAAGGTTAGAACAATAATTATTTCCCAAGACTGATGCTTTTAAAGCTATTTAGGTTACAAAGTCTCACTCATTTTAAAACAAATCTACTGGCTTAAAATAACTAAGAGTTTAATCTAAAGATATGTATTAGTATGCCTTCAACTAGAAGCAATTTATCAAGCAATTGGATGGACATCTGACAATCAAAAGCATGAGAAGATCTCTAAATGGAGAGAAATTGATAGACTGATATAAAACAGCAATAAAATTGAAATTAGAGAGCTTTACTTGGAGCTACAATGATGTATCACACCACAGCTGAAGTAAGACTTTTCTTTAAGTAAACAAGGAAAGCTGACAGTAGACCACATTAAGTGCACATGTAAATCAGAATTTAAGTTACACAGCTCTGTACAGGAACTCATCGTTTAAGCTGTGTATGCACTATTAAACAACACCATGCCATTCACCTGTTTCAGCACCAAACTCCAAGGAATAGAGCATTTTGTTTTCCATCCTTCTACAGTCACAATTATATCACCAAAACCTGTTGTTATTCCTGTAACCTAAGCATAGCTCAGTCAGCTAAACTGAGATTGTTTAGCAACACCAGTTTATATGGAACAGCATTCTTGAGCATCAGCACCGATCTTATCCCTAGAACACAATGCTACAAAGTTCTTACCAATACTATCAAAAATAGCCATTATTAATATTTTTGTAATATTCTTTCTCTCTTACATATCAAACTTAAAGAATGTGATGAAAGTGATTCTAATCTATGTATGGATTATCTTTACTTTATGGTAAATAGATATTGTAAATTGTTATGTTTTCATAAAAAAAGCTGAAGGCCCACCTTTACAGAGCAGAACTCAGAGTAAAATTCACCATTACATAAATAGAACAAAGTGCAAGAAGATGAACCATAACGTAACTTTCCAGACTGTTTGTCCAAGTTGCTTAATGCCTTGTGTATTTCTGTTGAGGAAAAGTCAGACCTTAGGGTGAATTGTGTCCTTGCTGGTTTAAACAGTTACTTCAGCTGTAGCCAGTGTGTCATGCATTCCAGTACAGAATATAAGAATCTATGTATTTAGTGTCACTGTACGAGTTCTACCTAGAATTTTCTTTTCAGTGCCACAGTTAATCATAAGGAAGGAATGCACACTCTGATCATGCAAGTTAGCATACTAAATATGACTTCTTTAATGTGTCTTCAAGGATGCTTGAAAGACATACACTTGGTTTGCTTTACTGACATATTAATTGCACCAAAAGGTTGTCTTTAAATAACCCGTAGCTATCTTGATAACTATATATGGAAGAGGAATTCCACAGCAAAACATACATTCTATATTTAATAACCAAAGGTTTTATTTTATAGTCACTGAAAATGGCATACGAGGATAAGAGCAGGAGAAATTTCATGCATCCTTTCAGAAAATTTCAATCAGAACTTTATAGGGCATACTTTTTTACATATAAAGGGCACGTAACCAGTGCTCTGGATCTCTCCACTCCATTCTGTGCTTTTATTTTACCTCTTTACCTTTCATGAAGGACACTGGAGTACAGCCAACTGCTCTCACATCTGTGCTAGAAAACATTTGTGCAGCATGCAGTTGTAGGACTATGTCCTCCCTCTAACTGGGAGTATCCCACTAAGTTTATGGAAGCTTTACATGAAAAGTGTGAAATATCTGAGGCTGTAAAAGCAATGAATGTATATATAGTTTAGTCTTAACTGTCACTGTACCACAATATAGAAAATATATAGTTTACATATTGTATGATTTTACCAGTAAGATGGCAATAACCAGGTGATGGGATGAGAGGGTGAAGATGCTGAGGAAACCAGTGACCAGCAGCCTCTGGTGAGCTGAATCCAGGAAAGTATGTTTTTGTACAGCCGGGCTCTGCAACTGAATACTGAGCCAGAAAAACAAGTAGTCTGCACCGTGCTCTTCACAGCTCTAGTTAAACTAATGCTGGTAAGTTTAAGCAGTCAATTTTCCCTGACAGAAGCTACTGGAGTGAGTAGCAACTGAAACATGGGTCATAATCCATGGGTTGTAATTTTTGGTTCTTCTGCTATTCAAATAACATTCCTTAGTCAACTCATGTTAGTCATCCATTTTAGGCTGATCATAAGTTTATGAAGTTTGAAATAACGTGAGATTTTGAGAAATGCCTGACAAAGTACTAAGCCCTTCTGACATGCAGTCAGGTGTAGGAGTCATATGCTACATCTACTTTGTGCAGTCTGTGTTTTGAGTGTAACTGTCTCACTCTAGGTAAGTTCTTACTCCAGGGCAGCACGAATGTACTATAGACCAACTTAGACCTCAGAAGCAGTAGAATTCATTTTAGCTCATCTTTCACATCAATAGCCTTGCTAAATAGTTACATAGAACCTCCTATTATCCAAGCAAAAATATCAGAGTCCTAGCCATTTTTCCTGTCCTGCAAGTCAAGATGAGGAAACAAGAGTATCTCGCTGTTACTTTGGGAAGTCTTAGTGCACTACATATACAAGTAAGGAAATTGAAATTACCTCATAAATGCTTGATCCCCTTTTAAAAAATATTCCATGGGGAATGTAATACTTCATGTAACAAATAGCTTCATATTTTTATTAAAAAGTGATGAGATTTTCATCATTTCTAAGAAATTGAAACCTAAGTCTCTGTTTCTTAGAGTAAGCCACCATATTCCATGTGCATACTTTTTAATATTAAAACAGATAAATTAATTAGCTATGTAATTTTTAGAGTAAACTGATCTTCCCCTAAAAATATTCCACAAAAGATTTTTGGTGCAGACATCTGATCTGATATTTTCTTTGTTCTACTGGAAGATCTGAATTTTTCATGGAATCAAATAGTTGCTTCAGCTTACCATCAACCTTAAACAAACAAATAAAAAAGAATTTTAAATAATGAGGAACTAACTAGAGAAGCTCTGTGAATAAAAAAGGCAAAAATTGCAAGACATCTCCTATGGAGACCAGCAGTAAAGTTTTAAACCAAATCAGCAAAATTTCAGTTAAGATGCAGTGTAACTGAATATGACATCACACTGGAAACAAAGGAAACGGGTATTAACTGCTAGGTGAATTGCTGGCTGCTCTTCTGCCGTAGTTTGTATTGAACTCAGAGCAAAGTTTTAGGTAAGTTCTTTGGAGACTTTCTTAACAGTGCACATATATATATTAAACAATTTTTAATAAAAGAAAACAGGACCACACTACTGAGTATGTCAAAAGACTACAGACAAGATGCTACTTCCACAACAGTCAATCAAATTGAAACACATATCTGCAGAGCAAGCTTTCTCCAGTAGAAATCGCAGTCTCCATGAGACCATTTACGTACATAAATCACAATTTATCTAGAGCCTCTGACAAGATACAGTCAAATCAAAATCTCTCAGAGGAGATACATTCATGAGAAGTTACAACACTGTTTTTCACTTCAGAAAGGTTTCTTAATAAGTTAATGAAACACACAAAATTCTAGGCTGGTGCAGTGCTGCAGTTCCCCACAGAGATTCTGAAAACAGTTCTAAAAACCATTGCTATAGCAGGCTGGAAGCTTTGAATTCATTGCTAAAGTGTATTGTTTGGAAAACATAGTGATAAATCATGGCAGGTTAATCTCAGAAAATTCAGATGAACCTTTCTTAACTTATTCGTCATGGCAGCCTGAGTTTGGTAGCATAATTCAGAGCTCCTTAATCTTCCATTGGCTGGATTTTATTTGTCCCCTTCAAAACTGGTCCCATAAAGTCTATGTTAATGGCAAAATTTACTTACTAGCTACCAGAAACACATACCAACAACTCTTTGCTGAGAATCAAACTAAAGATGAAATGTTCATTTAAAAAGTTTGTTTCAGAATGTCATAAAAATGTATGTATACTCATTACAGGCTGCCAGTTTTAGCACTGAGTTCGCTCATGCATGAATGCAGGTACGTAACTAATATCAACATAGACCCATAAATTGATTCTTGGAGAAAACAGTAGAAATGTAACTAATTCCATAAACTGAAATGAAATTTTCAGTCTTAAATACTACAGTTAGTTGCTTATAAGAACGTCCCACTGAAAAGATTGACCATGCAGCCAAAGTATCAGTATATACTGACATCAAAATGTCAGTATATACTCGGAAGGCAAAATAAAAGCGTTTTCTCCCCTACAAATATTTGAAATTCCTTTCTTCATATAAGATATCCAATCCACATATTTAGAGAACAGAAAAGAAATAATCTGCCTACGCATCACATTAAAGGAAAAGCAATTTTCATTCTTCAAAGACAAAAAATTATGTCCAGAAATGCACATAGTAATCTGCTCATCAGATCCGTGCACGTTGTAACAAATTATTCAGAAATACTTACAGTGGCTGCAGTTCATTTTCCCCTCACCAGATTACTCTGCTTTTCATTTCTGCTGTTATTCAAGCCTCAGCTGAAACAAACGTTCTTTGACAGGGATGCATTTCCTCAGAGCTGCTTTGTCTGTCTGCAATTCCCTAGATGAGCACTGTTCCAATAATTTATATTGCTATCGGAGTTTTGTTGCTCTTCTAACATAGGCAGTGCGTTGGCTCTGTCATCTCCCACTTACTGAGCTTCTGAGGAAAAGAAACAATAGATGAGAAACAGACAGCTGATAGTATCCAGCTACTCAAAGAAAAGCAACCTGAGACCATGAAGTAACACATTAGACTGTAATGATATCCTATCGCATGTCATCTGTCCTCCAGTGGAACTCTGAACCCCCAGAAAAACTACAAAATATTTCTAGTAAGCTCATGAGGACATACCTACACTCTAATAGGATTTTTAATCAATCAGTAACATGAATATCCTGTTATTCAAAAGCTATACGTTCCTTTAAAATGATATTATATTTTAAGAACAGATAAAATCTCAGTATCATCTTACGAGACAAGTGAAGGCTGAAATAATCGTGACAGATACTTTATCTCACTTAAATAAGTTAGATTACATTACTGATGTTACCACCATACTGAAAACAATAACACTGCATGAGAATCAGAAGCAGAGTAAATATTTATGTAAATCTGTTTAGAGGAAATAATTGTAATGTGCTGATGAAAGGCCATCTTATATGGCCTCCCAAATTTATTCTAGTGTATGAGAACACTTAATTGCATCAACTTCTGTGGTGAAACAAGTGAACAGATGAACGAAGCTGCAAGTTCTCCAAAAAGAGTAATCTGCACAAGATTTAGTTATATGAATCAATGAATTAGTAACAGATCTCCCAAACCTACTAATTTGTGCAGTGGTGAATTTTATCCTATATAATGAAGATCATAGAAATTTTATCAGATAGTTACGGTTAGGAAAGTATTCCCATTTGGATGGAGACTTCAGGTAAGGATTTAAATACCCATTAGAGAATAATCAATGCACCAGCATATAGTAATAAACAAAAAACTGCTGAAAGAAGCAGTTCCATTACTGTCTTTTTTTAGAGTTCAGTAAAATTCATTTTTTTATACAGGACCATTTTTAACACATACTTACAGTCTCCTCGGGGATGGTATACGCTGCTGCCAACACAGCACCACTTCCTGACACTAAGTGAAAAAAAGAAAGAAATATTAAACTGTGGTGGAAGAAAAAGTTGTAGTGTTTTGATCCGTTTTCCCAAATTAGAATTTTATTCTAATACTTGAGCTAACACAGCTTTAATAAGGGGCAATGATGTTTTGAATTACAATCAATATTCTGGAATTTCTGCCTGCACTCCCCTGCAGAATGCACAGTAGCTGAATCTTGATATTCAAAGCATTCTCATTATAGGGATGAAATAATCATTCAAAGACTGAAAACACAGGATATAAATTTGACAATATCATTACACTTTAAAGAAAAGATTCTTCCACAGTCTTTCCCAAAGAAAGGGTTCAGATACCAGAAATCCTTAGGGACGCAAACAAAGGTATCAAGGAGCCAGACTATAACCACTTACTATGATCTCATTCATATGGCTGTGTTGGAGAGCAAGGAGATAAAACAATTACGAATACAAGGCTTTAAGCACAACCTTCTATGAACAAGCCTACCAGTGAGGTGGTATTCTCACCTATTCAGGTGGATAGTAAGCTGAAGAAAAAGTAAAGAGAAAAGAATCTGGTGGAAATTTCCTTGTACCCCATCTCCTGAATGAAAGATCTATGAACGTTATAGCCTTATAGGTTCCTTTTTGCAGACATACATAGAAGGCAAGAACATCTCAATCACAAGTCATCACCTCCTTCGTCAATTTCTGCTTGCCTTTCAGCCACAGATTTTGCACCTATTTCAATAGAATATACTTTAGTGTAAAGTGTTAACATACAAAAACAACTCAGTGATCACAGGAGAAAATGGAACTCTAGAGTCGTGTGAAGCAGCACTAGTGAAGAAGAAACATCAGAAAATGTGATTAGTCAAGACATCTAGTGGACTAACATTATTAGATCCACAACAGGAGTACCATTCATTTGTACATTTGATTCAAAAAGTAGAAACTCTTCTACATAACCTATCTCATCAGATGCTAGGACAAAACATGTTAATTGGATGCATTATAAGAAAACAGATTAAGGATGCTCTTAATGCACTCTAAAGAGAACCTATTTAGCTATAAAAGCTTTGTTTCTTTACTTACTGTAAAGAACTAATAGAAGACAAACAGTTTCTCAATTTATGTAAAGAAACTCCTCCCACAGTTGAGCTATTTACAACTGCTAACGGAACAGATCTTGCAGCTAGAGATGCTGCAACGTGTACAGCATGAAAAAAACAATGAATTGGAATAGACTTCTATTTCAGGAGGAGAGCAGAAAGTAAAGAAAAAGTTGGAGACGCTATTACTAATATCTGGAGACCTTTTTGGAAGGCAGAATGAAACAAGATTTTGAGGCACACACAAAAGTGTGGTCAAAGCCCAGAGCGAGGGTCTTGATCACTGAAGCTCATAGGAATTACAGTAGAATTCCTATAAATAAAAGAAACCCTGAGAGCCCCAGTTGAAGCATTTTCCAGCAACATACCTTGTTGTCAGAAAATTCTCAATTTGGTCTACTTATCAAGAGCAAATCATACAGGCATCATCATATGGGGAGAGTGTCAATAAATATTTTTGCAAAAAGAAAGAATTAAATTATTCATTTAGAAGTCCACGAGATTGAGACCTTCCATTGAAGGAATTTAAAGAAAAAGATTACATTATGATATGTTTTGGCAATAGGGCACAGGTAGCACCCTCATAAATATCAAATATCAATAACTGCCAGGAGTGACTTGAGCTCTAGAAGACCCAGCTTCTAAGTCACGTAGATGCACCTGAAAATTTTGCTTGAGCTGAAGCTAATATATGGAAAGATTGTATAACCAAGCTTTTCTTAAGCAAGCACCAATATAATTATGCTAGAAAATAATTAACAAAGGTACGAGCATTCCTTGTGGAAAGATTAGAAGTTCTAGATGTGGCAGGATTTCCTATGACTTTAGACAATCCTCAGAAACAAAGGAATTACATTATTTTTAAAGCAACTGCTGTTGATAATGTTTCCTTTTAGACCCCCACTTCCAAGCTCCAGCCCACACTGCTGACACAATAAAATACTTGATTCAGTATTTTCTTTCCCAATCTTTCAGCTGACCTAAGCAGCTCCGAAGGCTAAAATGACTCAGCACTGCAGTTAGATAACGGTTAGATAACATTTTCTTCATTCCTTCCTAAAGTTCAGATAACACAGACAGCCTTTCACTTCTTTCAGGCTCTGGCTTCAGCAGACTCTTGGCAGCTATCTGGCTCACCCGAAATACCAACAATTCAGCTTTACTGGGGTTCAGACAAGAATGAATCAGACACTGACATTCAAAGAAACAATCTTCTTCTGCTGGGTCTGTCATTCTCTAGGAAGAGTCTGACAGAAATTCTTCATTTCTGGCTTTTGTGCCCTTGTTATCCATCTATATTCCTAACCAAAATTAAGCTCTCCATTTTCAGACCACCCCTGGAAGCCTATTAGCTGCAGCAGGCACTCCAGAACTGCCTAAATGGGTTCCAAAACCAGAGTCATTTACTGCTTTTATTAACCCTGAAAGTTCTGCCAGAGCTTAGGGAGGTCTCATACACTCTGAATCTGATCAACACCCTCAGAGACTCTTTGACAGATTAAAAAAGGAATTAGTGAAATTCATCTACATGTGCAGTATATTTATATCATGAGTCCCAACAGTCCCCCATCAACCTATAATTTGTGCAGAAGTGAATGTCATCCACCAGCAGCATTACCTTCACCAGAAGCATGTTGCCAACATTATGAAATCCCAAATCAATGCAGCTGGGATATTTTCCCTGCCAAAAATACCCATACTGAGTTTTGTCTGGAATTCAAAATTTCTGATTTTTCAGTTTCATGGACAAAATGGTTTTGCTCCAGGGATGGGGAAACCAAGTCACAAGAAAGGTACTGGCTAAGCAAACGTACCCAATAGCCATATGTCTTAAGGCACTAACTGAGCTTAAATAGCTGAAGTTACCACTCGGTGTCTTCCTAACCATCCTGTTCAGACAGCTCATAGTGCTCCACATTGTGATGTTGCATCTTCATCTTCAGCAGACAAGTTCAAAGCTCCAGCAGCGAATAGCTATGCGTATCCTTTGCATACTCTCTCACTGGCTCTCAGTTGTTACCTCTGCTGGAGCATCCACACAGGGCTAGCTATTTTTTGGCTGTTATTCACATCTCCAACGAGTAGACTCTGGTGAGTACACCTGGCAACACTGGCTTAGAGCAAGACTAACTCAGACACACAACACAAACAGGAAGAAACAGAGAGAGAGCCTGGGTGTTGTTGATATAACATTGTACTTTTACTAGGCTAATAAATACAGTGTCTGCTCATTCCTGTGGGTGTGTGGAAATCTCATTTCACAATGTCACATTCCTGAAGAGCACAGTTGGCATAATCCAGATAACACACTTTAAGCACAAGACGCATTACCTTGTCTTTTTATAAATTAGACTTTGGCAGACTTAAGAGATAGGTAGAAGAAAGTTAGTCCCATGGAAATCTCCTATCTTCAGTGCTGTGGAAGGTTCAGCCACCACCATTCCTCCAATCAAGCCAGCCTAATTACTTTGTTTTTGTGGGCTCTTAGGGAATAACATTACTATGAGTCTGAAAAAAATAGCAACACTGACTGTGCTGACTTTTGATCAATCGCCACCTACCCTGGGAACATCAGACCTTTTAAATGTCTCTACTTTGCCAAAAATTAATGAGCCAAGAATAAGTACCAGAAGTTGGAACCTGCTCTCAGTTGTATTCAATGCCATAGCCACGCTGGAGGATGAGGAAAGAGAGAAAAGGAATGAAACAGGAAAGCAAAGATTGGTAATAACTGCAGCATGACTTTTTTTGTTGTTCATTTTTCAACATGAGTGTCTATGAGAACCATATGAAACTCCTGGTGGCCAAAGAAAAGCTAGGTCATTTTAGGTTTTATTGAGCAGTTTCAAACAGATTCAAAATTAGGAATGAACAATAAACAGCTCAGCATTTCATATACACATGGAGCCAAACAGAAAAAGAGGCAAGAAAAGGAACAGGCTTTGTATCATACCGAGTTGCAAAAAGCAGCTTCTGAAAGAGCACAAATTAGCTCTTAGTTTCCCTTTGAGTGTTTCATTTCATAGATCATTGTGAATTTTCATGGGACTACTGTTGCCCAGAAGCCTTCTGCAAATGTAACTGTGCGGTACAATACTGCTCTAAAAGTCAGAGCTTCCAACCAAACACTTTCTTGCTTGCTTGCTTTAAACAAAGCATCACCTCAGACACATTAAAGCTTGGATATCTGTTATTTTACTCATCGTCATCAAGCATTTTAATTATCATAAACCTCACCAAAGGATGCTGGTTTTTGGTCTTCTAAGGCACAGTAAAGTCAAATTCATGAGATGGAGATTAGATCTAGACTTAGTTTCATTACTTAATGCCCTAAGTGGATAGAGAGGAATGTATGCTGTAAGCTTAGCAAGTCACTTCTTACACTGAGTCTAAATTGGACGTTTTGCATCTTGAAGCCAGATACTGTCCCAAGTGTCTGAGGTGAAGCCCAGATCTCCTCATAACCAGGCTCACAATTTCAGGCCTAGACTGTAATTTTACACCTTCAGAGCACCACTTTATTTCTGGGATTTCATCCCAGAAATCACCAGCATGTTTCACCTCCTGCAGAACTCTACCTGACTGTGCTCTTCCTCCTGCATTCCCTCTGCCTGAGAGCCCACACATCCTCTGCTTAAAGGCCAGGAAGAAGCTGGGACGAAGGCTGCTGTTTCCCTGCCCCGCCTGTGGGGCCGAGGCTCGGCTCGAGGAAAGCAGCCGCGCTGCGCTGAGGGGAGCTGGGCTGGCGGGAAGCTTTCGGAAGCCGCGTCGGGAGCGAGCCACGAGGCAGGGCCAGCGCGGGGTGCCTGAGGGTGAACGCAGCTCTGCGGCAGGGCTGGACAACACAGAGGCCTTCCCTCAGCTGAGAAAAGAGAAGCTGTCCCTCAGGTGGCAAGAGAGGAGCCTTCCTTCAGGTGAGAGGAGCTTTCGCTCAGGTAACAGCGCAGGAGCCTTTGCTGGGCTGACAGGATAGGGAAAGCCCTGCGCACGTCAGGCTCAGACAGCAACTAGTGTTGTTGTGTTGAGGGCAAGCTGGGAGGAAGGAACCTGCTCCCACGCTGGAAAGTTTATTATAAACTCTTCTTTCACTTCTCAGAACAGCTCTGGCTGCAGCCCCACCTGGGGCAGCCTGGCTGGTTGGGCTCTGGCTGCAGCAGGCTTTGTGCCCAATGGCAGTGCCATTCCTGCCATCTCACCCATCGTATGGTGTTCAGATTTTAAATTGTACCGCCCTGTTGCAGTTCATTTTCCTGTACATTTGCTTCCCTCCCCAGCTCCTAGCAAAACCGGTGCTCTCAAGGGGAAGATCCAGTCAGGAAGGCACTGGGAGGACTGGGGTTATGCATGTCACATTGTGCGCCTATTGGCAGATAAAGAGTAGGGTCACTTTGCTTCTTTCACAGATGTTATCTTTCCGTTTGTTACATTATATGCTTTTACTGGGAGAAGATTAAGCTCTACCCATTTCTCTGACATTTCTGTAGTTTGGATGGGATTATGGAGGAAGCTGCGTGCACAAGATGCCCTCATTTTGTACACGGGCCTTCTCCACACGGCAAATCCAAGTGGTTAAGCATACAGCGCTGCACGTGGGGAGAGGGGCTGTGGTGGGAGACACGCAGCCATTGCCAAAGATTTCCTTTGCTGAACTGTTGTTCCGCAGATTTAGTTGACAACATGACATGGGACAGTGCTGGAGAGGAGGGAAATCATTGTGTTCAGGTTTTTTCTGCTGTTGCCTTTAAGCTGATTCCCTGTGGCTTTACAGGGACAAATGCACTGGGCAAGGAGAGGCAGGTGGCCATCTGGCTGCAAGCAGGGAAACTGAGGAAGTGATTTTTAGTGAATTTACTAAATACTGTAATCAATGATAATTTATTGCCCAGAAATCAGCCTCTGATTCCCTCCCCACTGTGGTTTTCTTTCACCTCTCTTACTTTCTTACAAGCACACCTACATCCAGATAAAAGCTTCCTTGTAATATTTATTTAGAGGTTTATACATGTGATGGAAAAGCTTTAAATGGTGGAAGCAGAACCAGCTTTGGATCTAGGCAAATTTTGCACTCACCAAAACAAGTCTGAGCCAAATTTAGAAGTAGTGCCATTTGACATGCTCCTGGGGAGTGGGGCTGGCTGTGGGCCCAGATCTGACAAAGATCTTTTGCACGTTTTTATCTTTATGCTCTGTGAATAGTCGCAGTGATCGCTCTGTCAGCCGGAGGTATTAAAACATCATCAGGCTGGCCTGCAGGGCTTAAAAGATGTGGTCTTTACCAGAGAAAGTTTTCTTTTTTAAAAAAGGGTATTTTTTAATTTGCTTTCTGTTTACCGAGCCTTGAGGAAACATCTGTGTCATGTTTTCCAGTCTTTTTTTGTGCAATGACAGCATTAGAAACTTTTTTTCCCCAAACTGAATTCTCCTGCAGGTTTATGACGGTTAGAAGTGGGATTTTAGGCAGATGTCATACATTTTAAGATTTTAAGTGTCTGATTTTGAGTCACTGAAGCACTTGCTTAAGGCTTGCAGAATCAGGGCCTTGGATCATAGCTTTTGTAGAGCAAGAACAGTACAATTATAATGTACTGTGGCTAGGTGATGCACACATTTAGGTATCTGCTTTAGTCTTCTCATTGTAACAGTTTCAGTCCCTCATGCAGCCAGTCCTATTCAAGCACTAGTGACCTGAAGATAATTACAGGCCAATGGCTGACACTCTTCCATGTGGAAATCATGGGGGGAGTGAGGAAGAAGGTGACAGAGTCTGATTTTCCTTCATAAAAACTTCCTACACACAGCACAGGTGTCTTTTGGAAAAAGCCACCGTACCCACAGCTCTGAAAAATACTATAGAATATCTCCAGATAACAACTAAGCAATTAAATGTTGTGTAAATGAGGATGGCATAATTAGTGTGTGGTTGGAAGCAACACGATATTGCCATTCAAAGCATAATATTGATGTATTTTAATTAAATATTAGAGCAGCTTAGGGGCTGACATAAATTGTTGGCAGTGAAATAAAGCTATATACAAGAATGTTTGTTTTAAAACAGCACTCAGCAGCCCTGGCTGAGATCAGCCAATACTGCTACAAGGTTGTACAAAAAGCATAATTACAAAGCTTCTTTCCCAAACATCTTGCTGCTTTAGTGCAACAGAGGGTGAGTTTTTCATGTTGAGAAGTATAACATAGAGAAACCAATTTCTCCCTCATAAAACAAAGTGTCTATGGGAGAAAAGCTGAATAGAGATTTCATGTCTGAAGGGTATACTTCAGGTACAAGAGCACTTTTCCTTATCACTTTTGTGACAATCCATATTGTTACTTTTATTGTGTAATAGAAATACTTTAGTTTCACTGAAGGGTTCCATTAAATAAAAGTTTACTGTATTTTGTTTTTTATTTTTTCACAGTTTGCCTCCATTTTTGTCTGTGAGTCCTGTGTCATAATTTTATATGTCAATGGTAGAATTACACTTGATTGTCACAGAACTAAACAGTGGTGTTGTAACTAGACTGGGGCACATTTGAACCTGGACAGCAAATGTTTTACACTGTTTGAGTTTCATATATTAAAATTCCTAGCTGAACTATTAAAATCTATTTTCATAAAAAGCAAGTGGACAAACGGAAATGAAAGCAGGTTTGCCTGACTTGCAAGAAACAGATAAACAGTGAAGCAGAACTCAGCCAAAAATCTCTGTTTCTCTGGGCTGTCGGATAAAGTTAATGAACTGTCAAAATCATACTGTGGCAGCATCTATGTCTTTTCAGACCAGAGAAAATGCATTTTCCTTTGAAATATACTATTTTTAGCCAACCTCTCTCTAAACTTAATTATTTACAGATTCTAATTACTGATTACCCCATACTGATCCCTTCTTACATAAATCCTTCTTGTGAGTGGGGAGGGTAAACTTTCAGCATCTTTAGGGGCGCAGTGTCAGTACAGCCCCAGTATTGTTTAGGTCTGTACAAGCGTCGGTATAAAAGTGGCTCTGCATACTTTTTGCCTTCAAAGATCCTGATTTGTTGAAGCTTCCTCGGGAAAAGTTTTGGCGGAATCCTTTGGTAAGGTTTCTGAAGTCAGAGCAACTCCAGAAAAACATACCAGAATTGAAAATATCTACGGGCTGCAAGAAGTGTTCCAAAGCTCATCATATCTAGGAACTGCCTTTTAAAACACTCTGTCGGATTATTGAATTCATACATAATCCTTATTTCATCATAAATAACCTAAAATTTGTTTGGAAAAGGTTCCTATTGGGTTAAGCAAGTGTTATAGGAATGAAGATTAAAAGTATTTGACCCCATAGATTTTTTATTTCATCAGATCCCTTGTAAAGAGACCCATACAAGGTTCTTTTTGACCACTGAAAAGAAAGCTTAAGCATGTTTTGAAGCGTAAGTCATATTCTCTTTCAGTGTAGTTTGCTCTGTGTAGACAGAAGAGTCATAAATGTTTTCTGGGACAGCATATTTAGTTTAATTGCTGCTTCACTCAACAAAACCCTGATAAAACCCGTAATAAGCAAAGCAACACTCCATAAGCTTTTTTATTGTTGCAGGATATAGGGATTCCCATTTGTCTTGCTGGCATTATTTACATGAAACCTTCTGCTACATACAGGTTAGGGCTTAATTTCTGAATTTTATGGCCTCCCCTGACTAAACAATGCTCCATACTGTAGTCGTTTTATTAAAACAATTGGAATATGATCCCATTGAAATTTTATATAATGAACTTGAGGAACAATTTTTTGCTGTTACTGTGAGGGTGGCTATTGATTCTCAGTTGCTGGGCACTCTGGCATATATACTTATACATACACATATGCATGCTTTTAATTTGGTCTTGGCTATTTGCCAATTTAGCATACTAAGGATTATGATAATGGGGGTATATTTTACTCCTACAGTGTATTGTATGTTCATGTTGTAATCAACCCTTTGACCTCAGGCCTTTGGGAAACACCTTACGCCATAGCTCACGTCACCAGTAGGCAATCTTGAAACCTCTGTAGGAAGTCCAACCCAGTATTTCTCGAGGCAGTGAAATACTGTGACTGCTGGCATGGAGATGGAATTAAATAAAGCCCTCTGCCCAAAGAGCTGCTGTGACTTACTCTGTGCGTGTGGTAGGGCAGAGTTAGAGGTGAGTTCAGAGTTAGGTATTTGCTGCAGAGTTGCAAATATTGTGATTCTAGTCATTTTAGCTAATTTCTCTAATTTCTAACTTGTAAATAAAGGTAATATTTCCTTTCTCCGTTTGTTCTGTGGAGTAAGCTTCTCAAACCAAAGATTCAGTTTTTCACTTTGCAGACATTTTTTATTACACTGTGGCAAATGGTTTCCTTATTGTGAAGTTTAGATAACCTAGTCTGTCCACTGGGTTTTCTGCTATTCATATTTGCACTGACCTTATAATCAGGAAAGAGCTTACTGCTTTGGGGAAGAGAAAACTGACTCAAACTTTTGGGTGCACGTTTTAGATCCAGAATTTTCTGGTTGTCAAGAGCTAGAGTTTCATGCAGATCTGTCTTAAATACAAGTTACATATACAAGTTATTTCTCAGGTTGCAGTATCTAAAAGCACAAAGAGAAGAGTTACAGAGAAGCAGCTAATGTTTTCCGAAGGATTTAGAAGTTTGATTTTTTTCCTTCTTTCTAGCACTTATGCATTATAAATTATGAAAATGAGTACCAAGCGGCATGTTTCTATATAACTGATTTTGGAAAAAGCAGTTCATTTAGGATATATTGCAGTTGATGTGTTAACACTTTTCTCACCCAAAATTGTGGGTTAGCAGGAGAGTCTTGAGAAATTTATTATTTTTATTTTAAGAAATGAAAGTTGCTTTTGTTTTCTGTTGTTTGAATTTAGCTTGGGACTGTGAAATCATTTTATAAAACTAATAAAACTGTATACAAAGATTGATATATTCAATTTAAATCTCATCTCCTTATAAACTGCTTTAATATAGGTGTCTGTGCATGTTGATTAGTATTTCCTCAGATGTTGATATCGTATATGCTATGGCTTCTGCAAAAAAAAAAAAAAAAAAACTATTTGTAAATAATTTAGTACTTATTTAATATGAAAATTTGGAGGATTCTTGCATGACTTGGTAGACAAATCTCATAGGTATTGCCATACTGCCCTCTGGAGTACAGTGACAAAACGTGCACATGACAGAAGTTTCATAAGCGTTTGCATCCAGGAAAATCAGCATTGAGAGAGGTAAAGCCTTGGCTAAGCTCATTGAAAGGGAGGACGAACATGCAGCGTTTCACTTCACTTAGCCCAGGGTTTTTTGGGGATGTCTCCTCTCCTCGCTAGCTGCGTATTACTGTGTAGGCTTTTATCCCTGACTAGACACAAAAGTGCCTGTGAGATTAAAATATATGTGATTATTGTAATACCACCTCAGTGCTTGTTTTGAAATTCTTTAGTGTAGCTTTTAGTGTTTGCTTTAGAAGCAGCAGCTTGAGATTTCTTGGGAGAACTGAATCTTGTTGGTCAGGGCTATAAGACCAATGTCAGCCTCTCTCCATGAATCAAGCTTTTGTGGCACCTGTGTAACCCAAGCCTCAGAAATCCTGGGGCTATACTGTGAGAAGTAGGTCCATGCTGGGTATCAAAGACAGCAACAAAACACATCATTTTTACCACCTTGTATTAATAACCTCTAATGAGGGATGGTTTAAATTCACTAAATAGTTGTTTGAGGAATATATTCCACATACAAGTGAAGACTGTGTTGTGGGCATATCATCTTCACAGTGAAAATAAAACCTTATTATTTCTAATCACCTAACTTTTTTTGGGAAAAGATGGCATCAGCAAATCAATTCACAATAGTCTGGTAATTTTTTTGGTTTTTCTTTTTTTAAGAGGATCCAAAATCAGATGGAGAGCACAGAGATAGCTTCACTAACAGCTTCTACTAAGATGTTAAGTTTATATGTACATATATAAATCTGTATGTGTATAACTCCCGAGACAAAATACACAGCTTCATATAATCTGCTAAAGAGAAAAGTAAATATTTCACAACCACAAATGAAGAAGAAGCACAGTGTTGTGGTGTGACTTAAGAAGAGTTAACAGACCAAAATGTCTCATTATTTCACAAGTTGTAGCAGCATGAAAAAATACTCCTTTAGTTTCAGGATACTTAGCTCTGTCTTATTAAATGAAAATATGAGGTAAAAAACAAAGCAGCTGCGGAGCTGGCTTAGCTCGGCGCTATAGGCGGGCGGCAGCGGGAGGAGTGACACCAGGGCTGCACCTTGGCTGCAGGAAGTGCACTGCTTCCACCCCGGCTGGCATGCTGACAGAGCTTGATGCACAACATAATCCTGCACCCCTGTGAAGGAGCCTGGCTTTCTCAGGCAAGACGGTACAGGTAATGCTGTGGGTTCTTACTGCTAACGGTATGGATTAAAACGTTAAGGATAAAAATTCATTTGGTGGCCTTGACCTGGTTTGTAGTGGATGCTGGTTCTGCCCTCAATTACACCCTGTAGCTCCCCTGAAGTCCGTAGTGGTGCCAAGTGTAACTGAGGGAAGAATTCAGCTGTTCAAATATGCCCATGGTTACCAAGCCAACTGGCAGCAATTGCAAGGCAATAATAGGAGTGTTGAGGGCAAGAATGGGGGAGCCTTTGCAGGCCGGTCTGAAGATCTGCACAGTGCTTGCCTACAGACTTTCTGGCCTCCTGAAGTCAAAGCCATTAGTTTTTCCTACTCATTTAAACTTACTGCATACAAAAAAAGCCTTTCAGTTGTAAACTCTGATAAATGCCCACTGTCTGCGGCTCCTGCAGTCTCGCAGCGCGTTGTATCTTCAGCCTTTTGTTTGTGCCAGCCCTAACCTTTACATTTCGTGGGGCAGAGAGCCATTTCTAAAACTTCTGAAACTTCTGAAACAGTGAACCAATAATGTTAACAAAGACAAGGTGACTAGCTTTCCAGCTGCCTATGACACATACAGACTGTTCCTCTTGCAGCACAACTGTTGAGCTATTTAGTGCTGGTATTACTTTAATAGAGCATAAGCTTACTGGCTCATACAGCACCTCCCATCTGAGGAAACAAGAAAAGAATATTTTCATTTCACAGACAAGGAACCAAGATCTTAAAGTATTTGTCTGAAGTGACATCAGGAGAAAGGTGCTGAAAGTTTGCTATCCTTAACTGTAGTGCCCTCATATGTTAGCTGTTAAACTTAGCAGCTAGAGCTGCATTAGCTGTTTGTAGCCTTGGTGAAGTCTGGGAATCTTTCAGTACAGGAGACTTTTTGACACCAAATAACCTGAGTTCCCACTTTTAAAATAGAAAACCAAACATAACAGTCTTTTTATGGGGCAAGTGGATTCTTTGAACTCCTGCTCATATAGCATTAGCAGCTACTATTTGAAAAGTGTAAGCTTCACCAGAACAGACTGAAATCCCCTGGCAGCCACTTCTATTCAGTTTGATGGACAGAAAACAATAAAAACATAATGAAAAATGAGATGGACTGAACTAAGAGGTTCTGACTATTGCGGGTGGAGCGCTGTCATTGAGCAGGAGAGGAAGGAAAAAAGACTTTCATAAATGTACAGACCATAAGCCCACTTCGATGCCAGGAACTGCGTTCTTGATTAATATTGTGACAAGAAATTCCCTATTTGTTTTACAAGGACAACATGAACTGGAACTGCTGCCATGGAAGTCATGTACCATTTCATGTACAGCTTGGGAAGAAAAAGTAAGCCATGAAGTAGGGAGGGATATCACTCTAAAACACCACTGAGCCCCAAAGAGGTGTTCAGTTTCTCATGTAAGAAAAGTGCTGCTTTAATGCAATTCCCTGCTTCCTCTGTTTCCATAAAGTTTGAATTTGATGAATATGCTTTCTAATTTTTCGTTCCTGTAGGCAGTTCTAAAGACATTCTCAGCCTTAATCAAATATAACACTATTATTTTCTGGGACAGGAACCATAGCAGCAATATTCATTGTGTGTGTTTTACTTATGGAAACATCAGACTCATGTAAAGCCAAACTGCATCTAGGAGCTAATTTCAAGTTTTGAAGGAAGAAATTGATGGCCACTTAGTTTTGATTGATGATCACTTTGTTCTGAAAAGTTATTTAAAAAGGAAAGTTATTCAAAAGAATCAAATGAAATATCCACACGAGAAACAGATTTGAATTCACAAATCAGACTTTCATTTGAGGTAAATTTTTCTTGGCTCTTTTAAAATAGTAGAAATGTTCTGATTTGAACAAGTTCAGTCTTTTTCATCCTTCCTATTACCTATACCTTATCATCAGGGCCTAAGTATTGTAAATTGAATGGGTAAATACAGGAACAAATTCACAGTGAGACATTAAGTATTTCTTAAGCACGCTTTTGTTCTGTGAATTCTGTAACTAAGAGATCCATAATTTCTTTAACGCTAAGCATGCAGATCCACTTCCTCTGGGGCAAATTCAGAATAAATTTTCCCTGCTAGATAAGATTTCTTCCACCTCCAAACATTTATTGCAAAGTCTGCCACTGCTGACAGCTAGTGAACTTACACAAAAACAATTTGCATTTGTTTGGTACCAACCAACATAAAAGAAATCAAAGGAATTCTTCACACACGTTATACAAAGACCAAACACATACTCCTATAATGCAGTCATTGTATGGAATAGAATATAAAAGTAATTCTCTGCAAGAAACAATATACATTATTATTTAGAAGGAGAAGCAAGAAATTATTCAACAATTCAAATCTGAAGGGAGCGTTAAGTGGGAATTCTGCAAGTACTGAAGCAAAGGTTGGCTCACTAGATTTACAGCTCAGTTTTGCTTGTCTAAAGCATTTACTTTCCAATGGAACAGACCAAGAAAGGGAAGTGGTACCTGCACTGTCTCAAACTTTTCCTCCATATCTTCTAGGCAGCTGATGTACAGTGTGCTGAAAGGCAATATTGTAGGAGAACAGAGGCACTGGGTACTCAGCTGTAAAATGATCCCATTCTAATTATACTAAAAGATCCTATACCTTCATATGGATGAATGTCATTTATTGAATCAATCCTCATGGAAGAAATTGCTTTCTAATTATATTTTCTCTAGAGATAGTTTCATCTTCAATTTTTTTTTTTATTATTTTGAGGGAAAATGAAAATTGTCTTTCAATAAAAAAGAACGGAAATGAAAACTACCTTTAAATTCCCTCCCTTTTTTTTGTCCCATGGGAAGGGGGAGATTGAAGGAAAATACCCTATTTAAAAGTATCAGAACGGTCCATTCCTTCCCCATTGTGCTGTTAGATATGGAGAAGGGCAGTCAAAATGAAAACTGCCATTTTTGAAAGCTGTGTTTAAATATAATACTCTCCATAATACTCCATGAAGAAGACCTGTGTCTCAGGTGGCTTACGTGGTCAGAATTACATGGGACTCAGAGGAGGTAGTGTTGATTTCCACCAGCTGTAGAACTGATTGTTGTGGGTATTTTTCTTTTTCTTCCTTTTTTCCCCCTCGTTCTATCACTGTAGCTGTTTCTGTTATCAGGATGATGTTTCAGAATCTCAGTGCTGAACAGTCCCCAGTTTCACAGCTCTCTGCACTGATAATTGTACAGAGGTCAAGGGTCCATAAAAATTCTTAAAAATTGAAAGGGATAGAGAGAGGGAGAACTCCATATTTTTTTTTGCATCACCTGTGTCTGTTTTTATATGGTGCTGTATGCCATTATACAAGGGGCAAAATCACACAAAGACCACGTTACTCATAATGGCCATTATTCAGTGTGGAAGTGACCATTCATAGGCATAAATAAATAAGCAAATAAGAAAGGAACAAAACAAAAACAAGCAAGAGTTGAAAAAAGAATCTCTGCTCTTATGCCCCTACGGATCATGAAACAGCTGCTCAGCTTTTCTGTGACCGCTGAATATGCCAGCAGTTCATTCTGTTTTTGTAAAGCTGGCTTAGAAACAGCATGAAAGTCAATACTCCCACACTACCACTGTAACAGAAGATGCATCCAGATGATCTGCATACAAAAAACACTGCCCATAGCTCTTACGTACCCTGATAGCCTGGGTGTGTTACATGTAGAAGCCTCTGAGTGCACAAAATGAGCGCAGGACAACATGACACTGGAAATACAAAGCATGCTGTGGTGTACGAGTTTGCCAGTTACCTGCAGTCTTTCTGAGGAGAAGAGTGTCAGAGATCCAGCATCTTCTGAGCAACAGTTTGGAAGGACAAGGACATGATCTATCAGTATTGCCCTCTAAGCCCATGCCCTGATGTTTTAATGGCATGCTCGGCTGTTAGTATCTGAACATATCTTTTTGTATCTGAATTTTAAGTCATCATCCTAAAGTAGCTTATCTTTTTATAAATGCAGGCTTTCTTACATTAATATGGTTTTAAATGTTGCTTTAAAAATCTTTTACTGTCCAGGAAAGCATGAAAAAAGGATGTCTTATTAAATCAGGAAGATGTTATTTTCCTTAGAATTGCTAACGAGAAACATGAAAGCATAGAAAACTCCAGAGAATTATTGTTATTATAATCATGCTGAACATAATAGAACTGTTAATAAGAGTAGAAGACAGCGTGGTGTAATAATCCTGGTAAAATATAATAATGTTAATCAGCTGCTGCAAAAATCTAGTTCTCCAAATACAATAAAAACTCAGTAGCAATCTGCTTCCCATGCAGAATGTCCTGGCAGATGCAACTCAGGAAATATTTTAAATCTGCAGACTGCTCACAAGAGTTCTGATCTGGTTGGAGATAAATTCATGACACCATACATATTACACATACATTCCGTGCTGTGGAGGATTCACTGTAATGTACACCATTTCTTCCAATGCCTTTAGCTGACTGGTACGGAGAGGACAAAATATTTTTGACAAATTCTGAATACTGAATTTACTTACAGTGATGGTGAGTTTACTGAGCTCCTGCTGGATTTTGCCTGCGAAGGACACCTTGTGCTTCATTCATGTGGAACATCTGAAATGAATAACAAGGAACCGATGGAATTTTCAAGAGAAAAAGAAATAAAACGCCCACCATAAAAACTAATTCTCTATAAATAATCTCAATCAGGAAAACCTTTACCCCTGAGACAATCCAAGGCTGCCTTTTTAGTAGTTCTTTCCCTTGTGACAAGAACAAACTTTCCCATGCCACAAATCATTCCCATCAATTATTTTGTTATAATCTGAGGGAAAATCACCCTACCATTGTAACATGCCCCATCTTCTCAGTCTCAGATAGGAATATTTCTTCATACTTGGTTGGTAGGATTTACGGAGTTGAGAGCCAGCTGTTAAGATTTTGTTTGCTTTTTCAGGCTTTAGGCCAACAATTTCATTTTTGTTGTTAGGTCCTTGCTAAATTATCTTCTCAAGCTTAATCTGTTCATGCTGGTGTCTTCTTTTGGATCAGCTTTTCCAGTTACCATTGTATTGCCTAGTTTATATTGCGTCATTCACACTGTAGGAGAAAGATGTTCATCTTTGCGAAACAGAAGTAGAAAAAGATCCCATGGATCTGTATAGTATTGCTATTTCTTCAGGAATAGAAGACTTGTTTTCTGTTTCCTTGAAGGAATGGCCTTCCCTTTAATCTTGTGAAGCTGTCAGTCCTTTCTAGAAGCTGGTTTAGTAACGAAGTCCGACCTGTGAAGAGAGCTGTTTCCTACATGCTACAGCAGCCTCTCTTTTTCAATCACACCTATCATTACATTAATGTCACAGAACAAAGGCAGTTTCAGATTCATCATTAACAGCTCCCAACTTTGCTACTTTAGTTACTCAGCTTCTTATTCTGTTGCTGTGGTTGCAATAAAAGGAAATTGTTTGACTTGAGAGCAGTACTCTTCTATTAATGAACATCAAGCCTATTTTGATCATAACTTAGGAAAAATAAATAGTTTCTCTTCAGTGGGAAATATCTACATTTCACTTTATTTGGGGAGGTGGTTGTGTACATTGCAAAGAAAATAAAAAGCTAATGGGCAGGTTTTTCGGTACTTTCTTTGCTCTTTGGTAGCCTGGGGTGAGATGTATTTTTTGCAGTGCCAGGAGATTTGTAAGCCTGCTTTGAGTTACTGACTGTGTGGGTTTGTACTGCACAAGGAATTCCACTAATAAAGATCATTCCTAGCCTGTGCTGTTGGTTGTACATCTTTGGCAGATGCTAGAAGATGTGACTGGCCAGTGATCCTAGAAGGGGGTAAAGCTTTGTCTCTGATGAGCATGAATGACAACTTGAAAGTACTTAAAGATGGGAGAGGGACCAGAAAAGGGAGGAAGGGACCTATCTTGCATTTCTTTTTACAAGAGGATCATTTATAGATACATCATTGCTATGCCCTTTGATAATAAATTGGAGAGGCAGTGATTAGCTTCTGAAATCACTGAAACAGTGAGGATGACTTGCAAGCTGGATGATAAAGGCATAGGTAGGGAAAGACTGAAAGATACCCCAAACAGCAAGCCTATTCCCATTTTTACAAAGCATACCACTTTGGGATTCATTTTGTGTTGTTCTCACAGCCAACAGTGCAAAATGGCCCACAGCATTCCACTGTTTTTGTTGTTTTATAAAGGATATAAGAGGGTTCTCCAGTGCAAGGTGAAAGGAAATGAACATTTCATCTGTAATCTGCTTCTTGTAATGCCAGAGGGCTATTGCAGATCTCACCAGCACTCCTGTTCGGTATTTTTATTAAACTTGAGAAACAAATGTTACAAATTTGACTTGGATCTTACTGTTTTTAGCATTCCATTCACTATAGGATGGAGTTGGACTGAAGTGTATTTTGCCTGTTGTTATTGTGGGGTTATTGCACGTTGCAAGTAGAAGTGGCTGGAAATAGAAAATGATTCGCTTTGAACTATCACAAAAGAATCTCAATGATCTGCTTTTCTATATGCCCTTCTGAAAGTACTCTAGTTGCAAGTTGAGTAATTCTATTAACTAGGAATAAATGACTTCTTACAGAAGACTTTCACCAAATAGAGAAATCAGGACAGCCACGTAAAAAATGTAATTTTTTCCAGACATTTCCATAGTTAGTAAATAAGTATTCCAACCTTTCCAGTTCCTGAGTAGCATCTCTATTTGAGGAAATAGTGGTGAGTTTTAAATGACAGAATGCAGAAAATCCTTCAACATCAGTCTCTTCCTGCAAATAATTTAACTCTGCATTGTTTTATGCTACTCATAAGGCAAACTTGAAGTTCTCTTTACACAATTAGAAGTGCTGGCCCAAAATTCAAATCAAGAGCCTCCTAAACTTTGATAAGTTTTGGATCAGGCTTTGAACTATTTCCACACTAATGTTTTTTTCTTACTTTTAACTTTCCTACTACTGCACAAGTAAAAATTACAGTTGTTAATGAATACAAGTTACTCAGTACTGACAACTGAAATTCTTTCAATTACATACTACCTAACAGTGCTCAGAGTCCATACAGTTTCAGTATGTTTTCCTTTTGGCAGCCTTTCCTTGAAAATGCATCATTTCCATCCAAGCATCTTATCAGGATCCAGAAGCTGGTCTCATCAAGCAAACACAAAAATTTTAAGTATATTCTTTTCATTGTAAGTCAAAGTTCTAATGTCGATGAAGAAATCGCCGTAGTCTCAAATCTTGACAAATTTTTACCATATGGTCTTAGGAAAATGTTAATAGAACACCATCTGTAGGCCACCTGAGAGTTCTGCTATTTCTTATTCAATAAAAGGAAAGACAAAGACAGCCCTATCCTGGCTAGAGATTATTGACTTATTGAGCCACACCGCTCTTCTAATCTTGTCTCTGAAACCAATAATCTTCACTTAGACTTTCTCAGAACAGTTGCTGCCATGCTTCGCTTCTGATTTTGGAGCTTTTCCATTGTTACAATCTTACTCCATTGTTACATTTTTACTCCATATAAACAGAGGACAGACCACAGGGCCAGACCAAAAGTAACCATGTCACTCAACTGTATCCTTGGCTTCATGGATCAACTGATAAGAAACATAACTCTTTTACCTAATGTTCCCACATGTCATATTAAAATATTGTATTTAAGCTGTCTGACAGAGTCTGAGTCTACTTCATAGCACTAGATGGCAGTAACTTATTACACTTCCCAGAGAAATCCTCAATTCGCTGTGTCATTAGTTATCTTTGTTGAGAAATGTAAACCAAGCACAAAATAGAGCTAGATTTTTTTTCTGAGCTTGTTTTGGTCTACAGTCTGAATTGATTAAGCTAGCCACAAACACATTTCATGTGCTGAATACAGCATACTTTCCTGCAAGGGTTTATGTGTCTGCCTAGAAAACTGTGGATATTGTTAGTTCAGACATCGGCAAAATCAAGCAGCTCTATGAATATCACATTTAGCCAAATCTGCCACCATGCAATTGCATTAAAAACTAGGTAAACATGATTGATGTCAATAGCATAGCATAAAAAATTGTAGTTTCAGTTAGTATTGCATGGAGACTTTCATTAGACATAACTTGACATAACCATACATGATTCTAGGTTCTTATTGTCCAAAACAGATGTGAAATGGTAAACTGTTAAATGCTCTCATGTTTTTGACCCAGAAGCTTCTGTTAGAACATGCTGATATGGATATGATAGATGTGTTTGTATGAATGGTACACATTCATATGTGATTGATTTAATGAATATATAAGCCCTCATCAGAGATGGATTTTTCACCAAAACACCTCTTGATTGTGGACTACAGAAACTTCTCTTATTCACAAAGATTTTGTCAAATAAAGGTTTATGTGAATAACTTGATTGAAGTATCCTGAGTGAAGGTTGACTCGAAGGAAGGCAGTATGGTTGATGGCGGGCTGTTTATTTCATGGTAAAATCAAAAGCTATTGCAGGGTTTTGTAGTGGATAAGCCTGTTGATTCAGAAAATTTGAGTTTCACTTCTTTTTCTGCTGTTGAATGAGTGCACTTTATCTTGTGTTCTGTCTGTCAAATAATGGTATTTAACTGTTTGTGAAAGAACTTTGAGATAAACTTATGAAAGCAAGGGTTAGCTATGGTTATTACTGAATATTAAGTCATATCCTCTTGTTTCATTTCAGCTTTGATGAGGATTTCATCCCATTCTTACTCCATGATCCTTCAGACAGAACAAATAATTTATGAACAGAATGAGTAAGTCACTTTACTTCTATGCTTCTTTTTCTCCCTCTTTTTTATTTTTTCATTAAAAGAGTCCTTACAACATAAATCTCTTTAAAGGCAAACTTTTTTACATTTTTACCATGGATTAATTATACGGTGGTATATAAAGTGACTTACATATATATATTTGAGAGAGAGAGTAGAGGGAGAGAATCACCTCCCTTGACCTGCTGGCCACTCTCTTTTTAATGCACCCCAGGATACCACTGGCCTTCTTGGCCACGTGGACATAGTGCTGGCTCATGGCCAACCTGTTGGCCACCAGGACACCCAGGTCTTTTTCCGCAGAGCTCATTTCCAGCAGGTCAGCCTCTAACCTGTACTGATGTGTGTGGTCATTCCTCCCCAGGTGTGGGACTCTGCACTTGCCTTTGTTGAACCTCAGAAGGTTCCTCTCAGCCCAATGGTCAAATGTCTCTCCTATGTACAGAGCTGTGAGAGGTGGCACTACTAATATAGTTTTGAGGGTATTATATTGAGGTTTCTGATTCATTGAATTCAGTGAAACTGCTTGATTAAATTTCCATATAATATCCACACAAGAATTTACCTCTGTATGTGAGTGTCTGAATCCTCTTGCAGACCTGAGTCAGGGTCCTTCCTAAGCACAAACGCACCCAACTCAGAACATGCCTCACCTCCAAGTCTGGAGTTAGAATGGTTACATGCTACTTTTAATTAGAACCGTATTTTAGCCTCTGAATAGTATGAATTAGCAAAATACTTACTTTTTAAACCAAATCACTTTTTTTTCAATTTTTCTGGTCTTTTTCCAACCTCCAGTGAAACATCAGGAAAGTATCAGGAAAAAGGAAACAAAATGCTGATGTGACTTCTCAGATAAAAAAAAAATGATACTGTATCCACATTGCTTCTATTTCCCCAGATCCCTGCTTTTGTAGTCTGCGCAGATCAGTAATCTGTGTGTGCCCAGTGGTGCCTTTGTTTGTTATGCTGTACCTGTGGCTCTTTCCTAATGCTTTGGTATGCCTTCCTGGTTCTACTGTGTTTGGGTATTCAGTTTCCTGTAGTCTTTCTTCACTACCAAGCTCTATTTATTGCCCTTTTCCAGGTGCTGCTTTGCCCTTATTTACTTCACACGCATACTTTTCTGTGTGTAGATATTTTTGTTTTCCTACCCTTCTGCCACATTTCAGACTCTATAGTCCTATGCTTGCAGTCTGTGCCAGCTGACCCACCAGACTGTGTATGCAAGGTCGTTGTGTAAGACAATGAGGATGCCAATTTAGCAGTGTCATCTGCTGGATCAGAACACATGGGTTTTGTTTCTCAGTGTCCTCGTGTAATCAGTATCTGCTGTCTTAAGTCCATTAACTGAAGATCTTATTTCTTGTGCAGAATGAAAATGCATCCAGGAGTTTTATAATACAGTAAAATGTACTAGAACTGGCAGGCTCAAAAATAAAGGTATGCAGACTAAGATCCTTAAGTATTATGCTTATGCTTTACTTTTCAGAGCAGGAAGCAAGTCTAAGTTGGTAGCTCGCTGGCTAAGATGTCAGAAGGTCAGATCACACATTAGGATTTGGGCTCATCCCAAACGTTGACGCAATACTGGAGGGGGAAGGGAAAGGAAAAAGCATGTAAGAATAAAAGATGTCATATTCACCAGAAAACATTGACTGGAAGCATCAACCATTTGACCAGGTATAGGAAACTCCGCTGTGGAATCCATACAGTATTTCTCTGTCTTCTGTTGCTAAATATTGAAGTAGGCTGGTAATGAGAACCTGGTCTGGTGAAAACAACTCCACTTATCAACCCTAAAAATATACCCTTAATATTAATTTAATTTTAATTAAATATGATTCTGTATATGTTCCCATCTGAAAAACAACAGAGAACCTGAGGCTATAATTCTGTGAGTGCCACTGGGCTCAGTGTGTTCTCTTGAAAAATTATGCGCCATTGTAGTTAAGGTAAAGCTGCAGGATCTTCTAGAATGCTTAGATATTCCAAATCTGCACTTCATCTTGCTTTTTTATTACATCACAACTTTGCCCAGTTGAGTTTTTGCCAGCTTTAGCCTTTCACATATGAACTACAGCTGCTGGATGCAACAGGAAATGAAGCGTAACAACTGGCATCAATAACTCGTTTCTGAGTTGCAGCGCAGCCTCAGTTTGTCTGTCATTGCTGTTATTTTCCAAAAGTAGTCATGGTGTTTTCTCTCAGTAGTGTACTTATTACAATATTAAGTTTCACTAGCAAAATTCATTTCATTTAGTTTAAATTTCCCAGATTTTCACCTAACTCCAACCAATAACTGTAGTTAAAATAATAAATGAGAACAAAAAGGCAATCTTGCACAAGGATCATGTAAAAAACGTGTGTATACCTGTTTCTAATACAGATCTCCATTACAGGATTTTTACATTCTTGTGCATCTCACTGTGTATCATATGAATTTAGCTTATTCAAGTCAGTTTGTTAACAGTACTTGGAAAGAAAATAATGTTGCTGTAGTGGAAATGCTAAGTCACGGCCTGAAGCAGTGATGGAGCACCTGGTGGGAAGGCAGGGCCAGCCCAGGGGAGCTCAGCTGCAAGCAATGCACCTGAGTGATGGGAAGGGGTAAAGCCAGGATCCACCCCTTCCCTGACCTCATTTAAGGGCTGGCAGTGGAGGCATAGGGACTTTGCTGGAGATCCCTGTGTACTTGAGGCCTTCTGAGGGTAAGTAGATTTTTTTCCTTTGTATCTGGAGTTGCTGTATTTGAGCTTATTCCCACTTGCTGTAGCCAAGGACTACTACTATGCTATCATTACTGTGTTTTCCTTTGCATTATGGTGTTACAGTTGCCTTCTCAGAAGGAGTTGTGCTATAATCTCCTGGATTTATTATTATTTAAAAAAAAATAATTCAGCTTGGAAAAGATAGGTGGGGGTTGTGTCATCATCTGGTCCAACCCACAGTTCAGTGCAGCACCAAATTTGAAGTTAGCTCTAATTTCAAAGTCAGATAAATTGCCTAGGGCCTTGACCAGCTGAGCTTTGAGTATCTCCAAAAACAGGAACTTTGTAGTCTCTCTGAGCAACTTGTTTCATTGCTGATTATCATCATTGTGAAAAAAGCCTTTCCTTAATTTGTCATAAAATATCCTGATATCTACCCATCATAAAAAGATGCATAGGAAAGTATTAGCTCTCTACTCAAATCATATTTTCAAAATAAACTCCAAAAGCAAAGAAATTCAGTGTACAGAACTACTAGCCTGAGAAAGATGGATTTAACACATAGTTGTGAAATGTACATGAAAAGGAGTCACTTCTATTCTGTGATGCCGGAATTGTATATATGCTTCTATTTGGTGGTCTGGCAGGTATTTCTAGGCTTGTCTTTGCTGAAAGACCTCTAAGGGTCCTCAGAATACTTTTTTTATTCTTATTCTCTAGCTTGCTCCAAATGGATTTTGAAGTCCTTTTTCTAAAATACTGACATGTCTGTCTCATTGTAGTGCATTCATCAAGCTAATTTTTCAGTGATAATGCTCTCCACTTTATGGTTCCTAGAGCTGTATCTTCAGTGTTATCAAGGGGCAGTTTATCCTTATGTTACAAAGAAACCTGACAAAACATGGGAAGGCAATGTACTTTCTCACATGCCCACCGGGCGCTCTCAGACAATAGACCCTGTCAGTGTCAATGTAGTTTCCTGCTGAAGAAATGTTCCTACTGTTTGCTTTTATTTCAATAAGTGAACAACATTATATGAGCCTTTCACAGGATAAATGGGTTGGACAGGCAATTTTGGCTTCTTCTGGGAACATGCTCTCCATTCAAATAGGTAGCTCAATTATATGACTTCCATACTGAGAAAATGCTTTAACTTTCAACATGCACAGTGGCAGTTTGGTCCTAATAAAAATGTTTAAAACCCACTCTTAAACCATAACTCCGAGTTGCAGCTGAATATGAAGCATCCACTTAGAAACAATTACATACCATCTCTGTCATGCTTTGGAAGATATCTATATGCACTAGGGGATTAAAAAATCAAAACCTCCACAACTCTGGGTGAAATAGGAAAGGCTTAAAACCTTTCAAGATATGCTTAGACAGAAATGCAGTGAGACTTGTAACTTAACAGCAGGCATCTGTTTAAAGTACATACACGTAGGTGTAACCTCTGGCTTTGTGTTATAGAATCTCTTGGAAGAGCTGTTACAATCCAAATCTGGAACAACACAATCTATGAGAATGATTCATTCTCAAGGGTTCCTCTGTAGAGAAACTCTGTAAGAGAAGTAAGTTTGGGGCAAAAACTGGATCTTCCAGCATCGCAAGGTTTACCTAATGAAGACAGAAAAGGATAGAAACAAAATCACTTAAATCTTTGTTACAATTACGTGTGCTTAAGCTGTAGGAACACCTTACAGTTTAACTACTTGCACAGCTGGGATAAAGGCAGTTTTTCTCATGGATAATGTTAATTCCTATGCTCAAGGCCATTCAACATAATTCCTTACTTATTATGGCATGTTCCATGAAACACTTATTCATAGTACGCAGTCCTCCCTACTTTGGGAATTAAGGTTTCCAGGGGAGAACCGTTCCCATTTAACATGTTCCTGTCTTACAGCAGGACTAAATGCTACTTTTCTAATTCAGAGAATAACTGGTTACAGTCAAGTTCTCAAAGAACAGGGAATACTAAATCAATAGGGGAATATGATATTCTCTTATGAGTGCATATGTGTTCATGTGTACTTCTAATTAGTATGTTAATTGTCTGAAGAAAAACATTAGAAATGCTTAAACAATAACTTCATTTACCATTTTGGTCAGGATTCCTCCTAGGTCTGCAGTTACAAGCCAGAGTGGTACGAAATCATTTTAACACAACTCATCTTGCTACAGAGGTTTGTTGTTGTTATTTCTCCTCAAAGAACATTTATTTTCAATGTAGTCCATCTGGATTTATACTAACTTATCTCCTGTCATAAGTCCTCCTTCTCTGGTTTTGTGTGGAGGTTACCAGTGCCTTTTTAAGCTTGAGGAAAGGAGTGAAAAAGGAAGAAACACTGTCTGGAGGTCCCGTACTCTCCTCTGATCAGAATACTACAGTGGATCAGTAAATTTGGTTATGAATTATCCTCCTGTTAGAGGAAGGCAAATCCACGTTAAGAAGATGTTACTCTCAGCTAATTGAAATTGAAATACAATTAGATCTCATTTGAAAATGTTCTTTATACAAAGAAGACTAACAATAGGAAGCAGAATTGCTGGTGGGAAGGTAAGTGGCCTACTGGAGAGCATTAATATCAGAAGTCTACATCTATCCCCCATCTTCCCACATTTTTCTGTTCCGCTCAATTATAAAAAGCCAATGACCTGCTTGAGAAATAAAATATCAACCAGATGTTTCCTGAGCAAAGACAACTTGTGTTTCCCCTTACACATCATCTTCTGAGAGGCAGAACTAGTGACTGCACATCTGATATCATTCACTGTGTTGACTTTGGGTTACTCAGAATCTTTCCTTTGCTTAACCTTCCAACTCAAATACAATAGTTTTACACAGATCATATGGAAAGAATGGATTTGAATGACTAGAATATGACGTGGAAGAATGGTTTATATTCACTCTGCTACAACAAAGCCATTTGCTGTCACAGTCATGAAATAATAACTTGAAGGGTGGAGGGCTATCCATTTTCTCATACACATTTTGGCAGGACAAAGTGCTGCAAATTGCCTGGTATCAGTCCTCATGAAAACAGGAGGTGGGCAAGCAGTAATGTGAAAAATGAACAACTTCTTTTGAAGAGAATATTGTAAAAAGAGGTTTTTTTTAGAAGAGATCATAATTTTAAAACAAAATTTATGTAGGAGAATAGTCTTCCTGTAAGTCACAGTGAGCTTTGGATCTGATCATCGAGCTTTAGATCAGATGTCAGCATACTGCCAGAAACTACAGCAGCTTTCTAGTTTTACTTGACTATCATGAAAATTTCATCGGTTCCCACTGCTCTGTTCACTGAAATAGGATATTAAAAATGAGGGACTCAGTCATCAACTAATGGAGAGTTTTCATTCTTTTTCTTCAAACAATGCTACATTCACCGTGGTTCATTCTGGGAGCACAGACTTTGAACTCCATTTGTAGGCAAGCTGGTGGCAACAGCAAGCTAATCTTCAGGAGCTTTGTGAACAAGCAGCAGGGGAAGGGGGTGCCATTCCTTGGCATTTGCACACAGCATTTGTGCACAACTTTCAGAGCAGATACATTTCTGTTCAAGCTATCCAGAAAAGTTCATAATGTAGGTACAACTTATACAAGATCAAAACTTAATCAGTTATGAATAAAGCTATAACATATTTTTGGAATGTGTTTTCTGCATCTGGAGACTTTACAATACTAATGCTTTTTTTTCTGGTTATTTAGACAAGAAGTCACAGCACACAGAGCTGCAACAGCTTTTTCTTCCCTACCAATAAGAGATAGGTGAAGTAACTAATGCTTAAATAAACTGAATGAAGTGCCACTATGTGTTTATGTCACTATGAAAGACAGTGGGGACATAAATTTAGCAGAAGATCTGGTATTGTATTCATCTCACTTCACCACTTAATGTGAATAAAGGAGAAGCTGTTTCCAGTAGGTATGGTTTAATCGAATGTGAATTTTAATCAGGAAAGTTATGTACAGCACAAGAAACTGCCTGTGCAATGGCCTCTAATAAGGATACGTGAGCAAATGCCATGTATTCTACAGTCTCAGTGTGAGGTCTGTAGGAAATCAAGTTTTCAGCAAGACTGACAATGGAACCATTCAGCCCCTTGAATGCTTGGTCTTAATGTCTCAGCCCACTGCAGACAAATGCGTACTATGTCCTGCTGACAAGTAACTACAAGAATGACAAGGAGGCAATCGTGTATTTATGAATACAAAACTCTTCCACTTCCTCCCTCTTCTATTCAAGAAGGAACAAAATTATGGAATAGCTGGAGAAAATGAAGAAAATTAACTCATCTGTATACAATTCATTTCTGTGCAGTTACTCAGCTCGCTAGGTGCATATTTTCTGTAAACTTTGGAACTCTGCATTTTAAGGTAGATTTACATTGCAGGTAGGTTTTATACTACTTCAGTAGAGAGGATGGTTTTTCCTCACAAAGAATCAGAAATATGTTACTTTGCATCACTGATCTTGATGCTCAAGTAAAACACCATATTTTTGACAGATAATTCATTTCTGGGGCCAGCTCCAGTAAGTGTACGGGTTTGAAAACAAAGGAAAGCTAAGGAAAATTATGTTCCAGTACTATGCTCTTTTGGTGTCTGTTCTTTATCTGCTGGAAAAAAAAAATGTTGCAACAGCTGAATTCAAAGCGGACTGAGAGTTGTCTTGTACTGTAATATCCAATTCAGTAACAGTCTCCAAGTCAGACTCTTAAAAAGAAGCCTGAACTGCTAAGAAGTTTTCTGTCAGAACACATGGAATCCTACTTAGTTCTTGTGAACCCAACTTATTTTTCAAAACTGCTTTAGAAATAAAACAGCACATGACATCAGCCTGTCACTGTGACCTGCTCAGCATGGCCAGTCTTAAACATGAGAAACTGAAAAGAAAAAAAGAAAAAAACACTGTATGGATACAGTAAGGATTTATTGGAAACATTCACACAAAGTATAAAGGCAATGACTTCAACCATTTCTTTTTTTAACAAAATAAACTTACTCCATCACAAGATTTGTTCAGCAACAAGATTAGATTTAGTAAAGATGCAAAATATTTTCAATCCCTGAGACTGAGGCCATCTCACCCTTGCTGAACTCTGACCTTCTGCTCCAAAGGTGCTGCAAATGTAATTTCCTGCTTGGTTGTGCTTCTGCTGGATTGCCATCCAAAATGAACATTTTCATTCTTTACATCAGCATTAAAAATGTAAAACAACCACAACTTTCATATCAAGTTCATTCAGAAGCAGGGAAACAAGCATCTCTAAATCAGTTACAGGAATCCAGTTTGAAATTATTTCCAATTTAGAGCTGGTGTCCAAGCTGCTTTCCAAGCAGTCAGTAAGGGAACGGACTCCAAAGATGTAACTTGTTCCCATTAAATTAACCATGAAAGCAAACTTTTTTTTTTTTTGCTAGCTAGACATAGCTAATGCTTTATACTTTTCATATAGGCATACTGAGATGTGAATGCAAGGCTTTACGTACACATCCTTTTATACCTGGACACTTAAAGCCATCACAAGGAAGCTTAGTAAGCGTTCCTGTTCCTATTGCAAACTTCAGGTAATTTACCTATATGTGCTATTTTTTATTTTTATTTTTAGTAGAGAAGACCATTTTAAATATGATAAATTCAGGTAGCAAAAGCATTTCCTCCTAAACAATGCAAGTTGTATTATTCAATTTCAATAAGAAGTCACCATGCAAGGCCACAAAGAGAAACCCAGACATAATACATGCAAAGAATTTTCAGTATAAATTCAGACATTTTTCCTAGTAAAAACTATTATCTCTTGCCCAAGGATGTAATGCTTTAATCAATAAAGCTGTAGCTGACCTATGACAATCAGCACAAAGCATGGGTGACATGACAGAATATAAGTGCTATGAAAGGAAGGCAGCTAATGTTGGTATTACCTTGCTGGCAACTAACTCTTCTCTTGGAGAGGGAAACAAAGGTCTAATAAGAGTCAAGGCATAAACCACCAACAAAAATTCTTTCCAATATTAGAGGTAGATTTTATCCAGTGTGTGTTACATTATACCCATTCTGTAAGTGCAGAATTTTAGGAATTAAATAATTCAGATCAAATTTGACCTATGCTCTTTCAGAATAAGTACAACAAGCTTTTTGCATATCCTTCAAGAAAGCAGGCACACCACTCTGTAAAGAGAAAAGCGGATAAGTCACTTTTGTATAACGCAATAAAAAAAAAAACAACACCGTATTAAGATCACTGTTCCCACTGTATAGATCAAGACTTACAAACAAATCCAGGGCAATTCTAAGATCTGGTACAAAGCAGCAGACATTCATTTAATACTACATGACTAGATTACATTACTGAAGTTTGCAAATGTTAAGACCATTCACATACAGTCTGGAATACTGATTTGTTGTTTTCTCGTACAAATTTACTGCCCAGTTAACTGAATTTGATAGGAATCAAAAAATATTAAGACAGCTGCTCTGAGGAGAACAGACAACAGCATGTCTCTAAGAAAATGGAACTGTCTCAGAGCTAGGAAGAAGAATGTATCCATTTCAGAAAAAAATATACACATATAGGTACATATATACATATTTACGTATATATGTTGTGCTCAGCATGTAGAATACAGGTTTCGATGCAGTTAATAGACTGTTCAAAACAGAGTAGCCAAAGGCAATTGCACCATGAAGCTTTACTTACCTTGGCAGCCCAGTTGACCAGCCATGATGGAATCATGCCACCAGGATTATCAAAATAGTACATATAGACTAGAGATGAGAGAGAAGTCATCAGAAAGTTATCCAGACATAGTCTGAGTGTTAGCTCTAACACCATATGATAGAGGCTGCCAAGGCACATGACTGAAGCAGTGCATACAACAGTTTTGATCCAAGTCCTTTACCAAGAAAAAGTCAAACTTGTATTGAATTGGAATGCGAAATGTGTATAACATTTCCTAGTTAATCTCTGGGGAGCTCAGAGTGATAATATTAATTTATATCATTCCAAACTAGATTAGGCAGCCTGTCTTTATAAGTTTGTCCTTAAAGGACTAATCTCAGTCAGGAGTCACTCTCTAGGAAAACCCTGTCATCTATAAATCTATCAAACATGATACTTAAATTCATTGCTGAATCAAGCAACTTCCAACTAGCATCAAACTCTGCTCAACTGAACTGACTGGTAGGAAAACAAGTATGTCTTTGTTGGGAGGCTCATTCATTTTTAATACTCCTAGAGCTCAGTACATCCAATTTTTAGTAACTGCTTTTAGCTTAAAATCTCCACTCTCCCTCTTCATGCATTTTTTGTTAATGCACATATTCTTAGGCAACGTGACCACACTTTTTTGACCTCTTACCTTTAGATCCAGTCTTGCCATCACTTTCAATTGCCAGGCTTTGTTTATAACTTTTAACTCTGATAATACCGGGCTTTTCAGGGCACTGAGGAACAGACACACTTTGAGCTAACACAACCCAGATCTTCCGCCCATCAACATCCATCTCTTGACATTCACGAATATAGACATACTGTATTCCAAGTTGAGGAGGCATGTCAAAACAATGTCAGTTTGACATATGATGAATTGACAGGTGAATTCCATTACAAGTACCAGTTATTTTTCACCTTTCTGCATGACTCAATCCCACAGAGTAACAATTCAGCTATGTGAGATTGAGTTTTATGTGGGAAGAAGAACCTACACTCTTCTTCATGCTATACATATTGATATAGCATGAGGACGCACGTACGGTGTTAGATCAAGTGCAGCAGAGCAGTACTCAGTATATTGTCAGGATTCCTGGATGACAGGGTGATAAAAACCACAAAAAGCAAGAGGCTTGGAAGGATACATCTCTGTTTGAGAGAGGAAAAGGGTACTTCACTTCCCAGTAGATTATCTTTTCACCATCATACGTTTCCTCATACAGTTCTAGAGTTGAAAAAGAAAGATTGTAGATATTTTTCATTTCCACTGCAAAATTGGTATTTATGTAAAGTTGTTGAAGACTTAACAAAATAAATCTGTAGCAGGATTGTTCAGAAACCAAGCACACAAACACAAGTGGCCTGGTTTTTCTGCTACTATTCAATTCATTGATTGTAAAATAAAAGAAGGACAGAACAATTCTGGGAGGAGGGCACAATCAAATTCCATTTCAGACAGTTATCTCATTCAAAGCCTTTCCATCTCAAAGCTTTCTCCTCACCTCTGCAAATTCTGTGTTACTCTGAACCACAGGTAGAACATGTTTTTTCACAAGCATGTCATTATCCTTGTAAATGATTGAGTTAACATGAAACTAGGATAAGTACTGGTTTCTAACACCTGAAGAAGTAGTACCTGACAAATTAGTGAAGTTTAGAAAAGCTATTCGGAAGTTCACAGTAGTATGTGAAGACAACAGCGAACATGAAGCTTGAACAGTTTATGAGCTTCCATTATATCACCTCCAGTCTGCTTTGAAACTCAACCAGAAGGCAATTGAATGGGGAAAAAATAGCTAAGAATAGTTCCTAAAACATGGCAGTGACTCATATAGGAGTAGCATGGTGTAGAGGAGAAAAATTAGTTCAAATCAAACAATAAAACTGAGTTTTATTGTTTGTAGAGAACTCTCTACAACATGGCACCTTCTCTTCAGGCAGTAACTGCCACTGTCGGGGTGAGGATCTGACAATTCACAGACCTGAGCCAGAGTGAGTTTTTGCCTGTCCAGCCAGTGGTCATTTCACAGGTTCAGCTACAAAGAGTGTGATCCAGAACAGGTGGGTCACAACAGAGCTCTCTTCTACATTAGGACAGACTTCTGTTTGAGGTCCTACATATCCTTCAGGGCTAACACAAGTCTGCCATATCACTTTATGTGGTTTTGAAAATAAGGCTAGAACAAATAACCTCATTGCTAAGGCAAGAAGAGTGCCACAAGTGGCAGATTCTTTCCCTAAATAACATGCTCCCAACTAGACTTCATTAGTATACTCTGCAAGTCAGCTGTCATCCACAAAAGCAGCATCTCCTCCAGAGTGGAGTAATAGCAGCTGCTTAAAACTTCCAGTGCTGTAATAAGCCACAGTGTTATGCTTTCCAGCAGAGGTCACTGGAGTATTGGCTTATTAGCTTTTCTTTCATTTTTAACTGTAGAGCTTTCCTTTTACAAAGGAACTAAAACACGGATTTAAAGACCTCGATCTAACTGTTAGCTAATGACTCATCTACCTGCAGTATATCACAAGTCTGACTTCTTCATAATCAGCATTTGCTACTTTAGCAGTCAACTACTACCATTAAATTGTTGGAAAGCATGGTCTCGGTCAGGACATGTTCCAATAGGAGCAGCAAGTTTCAATACTGCTCAAGCCCAACTATTTTGTTTCATACCACAGGAGCCTGTGGTGTTTCCATCACTATTCTACAGTTCAGTCACAGCTTCCCTGCTGAATTGGCAGCTTCAGCACAGGCCCAGATAACCGCATCACAGCTGAGAGGTGCTGCTCTCATGGATATCTCTGTGATATCCAAGAAACTGCTTTGGAAATAGCCAGGGTGCTAACTGCAATGCAACAGCAGTAGCAGACTTATGGGGACATTTCAGAGGCCAAGGGCAAGCCCTAGGCAAAAAGAGATCAAGGCATGATCTTCTAAAGTACTCACGGGAATCCTGTTCGTATCTGCCTCCACTCAGGGCTCCATAAAAAGTTTTGCTGAACAAAACCAGAGGATAGAGATTAGCTCCTCTCACGCTTTGTGCAGGAGCAGTTACCTTTTCAACTAAAGTGTCAGCTACTGCTACTCTGGTCTCATTTTTATTTCAGTGCCAGCTGTAGTTGAGCAGAGAACTCTTCCTTGGACTGCCGTTACTGTATAGCTGTAAGAGCAACGAGGAATACAAACAGTAAAATAAAGAGCAAGGAGACTCTGAATGGAAGCTTTCACATTTTTCTCCCTACGTGTGAAGGCAGAAATAAAACGAGCTTATATAATTTACATCAAAAATGTCGGCTAGCACTATTTCACCATATGTACAGTTCTAAGGAATGGGTAAGCTTGTGTCAAATTCTGAGCTAAAAGAAAAGCTTTAACATTATGTTTATGCCCTTACAGGGTTAACTGCTGTGCAACGTTGTACTTGGAAGTGCCAACACAAGTACGAATTTGCAGGCGAAGATATCAAGGGCAGCAAGGATAAAAACGCCAGCTCTGCAAACATTATCTAGTTTTTACTTTAAGGGTGTAGCTTCCCCCAACTGCTTCCTTTCTTTTCTCAAAGAAGGCGTTACCAAACACACTTAAAGACTGCTGAAGTAACTTTAGCTAACACAACATGTCTGACATCCAATTTAATGGCATTTGTGTATTTGGAGCCCACCTCCATATCGTTTTGTTTCACTAGTGGAAAAGCAGCCTTTCCTACAAGAAAGCTATTGCCTTGCCCATTTAGACAAATAACTCCTTTACTAATTTAGAGGCAGCTTCTGAATTGTGCCCAAGTACTGACGTGAGCCACATAAGTGTTCCTCTGTACAAGTACAGCTAAAGGCATTGCAGTAATCATTCCAATAGAGCTGCCCTAGGCTTAACATGCATAACAATTAACAGTTCCTTGGTACATAATACTATTCTTTGTTTACCAAGACACGTTTCAGTTTTATTGGCCTGAGCTGATTTTAGGCACAGAATTAAAGTGGGACATCTTTAAAATAAATTGATTACTGGAGACCTGCATCAGTTAAATCATTGCCTTGTCCCTACCAACTTAATGTTTTAACATCATCGAGATATCCAGCCCCAACTCCCTTTTTCTTTCAAAAACATTAAACATACAAAACTAAGTTAATTATTCCTTTCTCTGTAAAAGCACCAGATTACTAACTATTCTCTGGATTCACATATTTCTGATTGTAAAAGGAGCCAGGAACAACCAGTGCTTTCTGGAAATAGAAATGGGAGCAACCCCATTGCACACTTCCATCCCTGTTTCCACCCACGCAAAGATGCAGACACTACAGAACACCTGCTAAAATTTAATGAAGGAATTACAACAGTCACAGCAGTAAAAGCTGCTAGGTGCTCCAGCATAGCAAGTGATGCCAATTTCGTGCTTTAATCAACATGGAAAGAGTTTGTTCCAAAAGGAAGCTATGTGGCAGTGACATGTTAGCTGTTTCATGTCAGTGTTTACTTATGTATGAATGCTTATCCCAAAAGACATTCATGTCTATCCCAAAGTCTTTGGACAATAGAGCTTTAAAATACCTTTAGTGGGAAGAGTCAGCGTGGATGCAAAGCTGGCTTTTATACCACCTAGATCAGCTTACCTTTAACATACTGATCCCACTGTTTTCTGAATTCTAAATCCATATAGACATCTGCACAGAGTTTTGGGGAACAGTCAGCAAGACCACCAAAGATTTTATACTCATAAAGTCCTGATTGCTGTGAAAACAGAATAGGGAAAAGTCACACAGGAAAGGGAAGTATTCTGCAGCAGAGAGAACAGCTGAAGGAAATTAGGTGGGGCACATACTACAAATACGCTCAGGAGCCGTGAAAGCAAGTGTTGAAAAAACAATGCAAGATTCAGTCTTTAACCTCTCGACGTTTTGATCTATACATGAAAGTATAAATCCAGACACGCTGACCTGCCCAGCACAATGGTTGTTCCTTCCCTTACACCAGTACTCTTTTGCTTCATAAGCAGTTCCAAAGGGACTTTTCTGCACACACCCACCCCTTCTCATCTCCAATAGGCAGGGTAGACAGACTAACTCCTGACATCACTGAGGCATATCAGAAGAGGAGCATTTAATTGTTGCGGCAGAATCTCCAGGCTCTATGTAACAAGCATAAGGATCTCATTCATTTCCAGGAGGTTACCAAGTACTACATGACCCAGAAGAAGCCTTCCTGCAAGTTTGCTATGCTCGTACTGGAGGCTGTATTACAAGAAGGCTTTACAATATTCATGCTTATGTATAACATACTACATATATTTGTCTTGAGTATTATTTGTTAGCTGTTATCTTTGTGAAAGCTGCCTGCAGTGAAGGGGTGGGGTGCAGGATATCTCCAACACTAATGCTTTTAGTGTTTCTCTTAACATATGGAAACTACATCTGTGCCTACAGAGCAGTGTTGTACTATTGTTAGTACCAACTCACAACTACATTCAAACAATGAGAGTATTTTAAGAATGCAGTGTATTCAAATTCAAGCGATCCCGGAAAAAGAGAAGGAAGGATTATACAACACTCTGGTAGTGAATGGTTTCTCTTTCTTCTCTTCCCCTCTTCATGCTCTACAACTCAACCCTAGAAACTGAAGTTTTAATGTAGCAGAAGATAAAAATGGGTCCAAGAAGATTAAGCTATTCATCTTTGCTGTAGCACCACTGAAGCATCAATCCCTAGCTTCAGTGTTGAACTGCTCAGCACCTGTGCAAGCCCATACACTCCTATCATCTTTGTAAAAGGCATCAACGTTTCCATCCATACAAGGGGTACATTTGCAAATATCACACCTGAAACTGACCCAGATCCACCAGCATGCTTTCAAACTATGCCAAAGCACTGTGTTGGTACTTCAAAAATATTTGGTTTAGCTTAGATGTACTTAGTTCCATAATCAGAAATGCTATATGGATTATCTTATATGTATGCGTACTTACGTGAAGTGCCACATAAGGCAGAGCTATAGCAAACCAGGCTCCTCACTTTTCTAATAATTAAAAAAGTTATTTTCCCACATCCTCAGACTGCTCTTCCATTGAAGTTTTTTCCACTCTTTCCCTAGAGTTTATTAAACCTATAGCTTAGCAAAACACACCTGACATTTTAATTTTGCACACAATACACAAAGCTATTCACCAGCAGACTCCCAGTTGCTTTGCATCCTTTAAGGACCTAAAGGTCTCAATCTTTTTGGCAGAAGAAAGCCACGTAGTAATTCTCTCAATTTAAGCTATGAGAACGGGCCTCAAAGGTTTTGTGTAGAATTGGTGCTTCCTACTTTCCCTAGAACAAACTACAGTTTCATGCTGTTAAACAGTGTAAAAGCTTTAGGAACATGAACTATTACGTTGTATTATTTGTTTCTAAAGCTTTTGTGTTCCACCCCCTAGGCAGCTGGAAGCGCCAGTAAGACTTTTTGATCAAGGTTTATCGAAAGATATGCTCACAATGTAGGACTTTAAAGAATTTTCTGCTATAGATAGGACCTCCAGCATCAGCCAAAATAGAGTTGGCAGTGATGTAATTTGCTGTCACAGAGTTCAGGAGCTGCTACAAAGCACAACTGCTCCACTACCTGATCTCCTCACGTCACGAACAGGATTGGTTCTACCTTACATTCAAAGGCAGCCACAGGACGGCCCATGGGCTACAGCAGTCCCTCCGCCGCCTCTAGCCTTCGAGCTCCTGTACCGCAGCTCCGGAAGGATCAAGCTGTTGTAGAAATGATGCTGTGCTTCTCTACCAATGTATTTGTTCCGCTGCTGGACAAATCGCGGCCTATGTCATTAGATAACTAATATTAAAAACCTTTTGGTTTTAGCAGTAGCGTTTTGATGGAGTACGAAACAACAAATCGTGATCTGAAAATTGAAGCAGCATATCTCACAGCAGATAGGAGAATTCACAATAAGAGAGCTGAAACGAGTCAAACGTTTCGGGGGGCCCTCAGCCGGGGAAGCAGCGCCCACCGAGAAGCCCCGGGGACGGCAGCGCGCGGCCCGAGTTGCGCTGCGCAGTGCGGGGGATGCGCGGGGCCGGGCCGCTCTGCGCGCAGCTCGCGTTCCCCGGAGCCGCTGCTAACGGCTTGAGGCCCGCCGCCGTTGCGAAGAGCGGTGTTTACAGCAGCAGCGGAGCGGCTTTCTCCATCAGCAGTTAATAGCATTACGCTGCAAGCCGCTTTCGGAGAGCCGGGAGAAACCGAGCCGAGGCGGAAGCGGCGGTAGCTCGGCCCGACCGCAACCCCGGATCCCGGCCCGGCTCCTCGCCCCGCAGGGCTCGGCCCCGGGGAGCCGCGCTGCCCGCCCACCTCGTGGTACAGCCGGTAGATGCTGACGCCCATGCTCTCCACCAGGAGCTGCCAGGGCGGCCCCGGCGCCGTCTGTCCGAGCTCGCTGCAAGCAGCCCGAAACTGCTCCTCGGAGAAACGCCGCGGCGGCCCCGGCGCCTCCATTCTCCGCACCGGGAGGAGGCGGCCCCGGTCCCGGCCCCGCGCGGGGCACAACGGCGGCTCGGGCCCAGCCAATGGCCGCCGATGGCCGCCGCCCCTCCCGCGGGGCCGCCCGCCCCCCACCCCGCGCCCCGGGGCCGCCGCGCCGCCATGACAGAGCAGCGGCTGGCGGCCGGGCGGTGTCCCCGTGCGGTCTGCCGGTCGGGGCTCGTCTCCCCCGGGTACGGAGCGACGCTGCCTGTGTGTGTGTGTGTGTGTGTGTGTGCCCGCGTCCCCGAGCGGGGCCGGGCTCAGGCAGAGCAGGTGGCTGCGGGCTGCGGCCCGTGGGGGGCTGCGAGCGGAAAGCTCTGTCCCAGGGCTCAGCCGGGGGCGCGCGGTGCCCGGGCTCCTGCTGGGACCAGCCCCGCATGCCGGCTGCCCCGCAGCGCTCGGGGCCTCCACGTGCCGGTGGCTCGGGTCCATCTTCTCCCCGGAGCTGTTAATGAGTTCGCAGCTCTAGGCTATGGGGCTTCAGCAAACCCACAAAGAGCCTGCCTGCTGCAGGAGCCCCGTGTTGGTGCTGGTAACTCCTGTGCACCTGGCAACGTGTCGCCTTTTCTGCTCCTGCCAAGGAGCTGCCTCCTTTTGACAAAGAGTTCACTTCTGTCAGCTGTCCTTTCCAGTTCCACTCAATTGGTTTGCAAGCAGAGCGTGGGGATTCCTGGCTGCCAGCCTGGGCTGGGCATCATGTGGCTGAACCCTGGAGCTCCAGACAGCTTCTGGAGAAGGGCTGCTGGCAGAGGGTCCTCACTGCGAGCCCCCTCCCAGGCTGGGTGCCACCATTTGGCCTTCTGTCTGAAATAACGGCACTAGCGTTGGCGGTCCTGTATCTCACTACCTGCTCTCACCTTCTCAATGAAGCCGCTACGCAAACATTCCAGTCCTTTTGTTTCTGTAACATGGTTACATGCATTATGACCTTTTTTATAAAGTATTTATACAATACGCATAAAATATTTTCACTTGTTAGTGTTCTCTGTGAGTTACAGCAAGGCACTGTCAGCTGGCCCGCCTGGTTCTCCAGAGCGCAGTGCAATGTGTTCCTTATGGATCAACCCCTACGAGTACTGAGTCGGCCGAGCTCTGCTCGCCCAGCGGGGGCTCTGGTCTTTGTGGTGGAACGGGGGGTGATGACACTGATCTACTTTACCTTTCAGAAATAGTTCTTTGAACAGTTTTAATTTGGTGTCAATTTTATCAACTATGTCTCATTTTGAAATCCCGCTCATGCTCTGACATTGGGCAGACTGCGAGAGCTTACAGCTCGTGTTTGTGCAGAGATTCAGCTGTATTTGAGTCAGCAGCTGATTAACATGCAAACAAGGGCACATACCTGCAAATGAGTGTGAGAAATTACATGATTTCTTAAGGAGCGTTGTGCAACAGAACTGGCCACAGCTCCACGTTGTTGTTGTCTTACAGTGAATGTTCTGCATGAGATGGTTGCCTGCGTGGCATCGGAGCTCCCGCCTCCCCCAAGCGCTCTCATGGAAAAAGATTCATCTCACAGGGCTGCTCTAGGGACAAAAGTTTTGAAAAAGGCACTAATACGTGACCTTTTTTCTTGGTAAATAAGGAGTGGTGCTTACTAAGAAAGCACAAACTGTTCTGAAAAGAGACTTTATTTTCCATTTTCATGCTTGTTTATGTAAGTGTTATTCTTTATCGCTTGCATGGCCATGTATTTGCCCTTAGCCTAGGGACAGAAGCTGAAATGTGATCCCAAACCCTCTGATATCTGCACTGCTAGAGAGAGTGGCTGTAGTCTGGGGAGAGTTTTGAAGCAGCAGAGACGTTTCCTAGAGCTCTGCTCCAATGGACAGTAGGATAGCAACTGCTTCAGGGCAGCCGGTGGTGGGAGCACAAAGCCAACCTGCACACTGCTACCCAAGGTAGCCCAGGTACAGCACGGTCCCTGCCCACACAGGAGCCAGGGACCTGAGTACTAATGGAATGGAAACAGAGGGGTACTATTCTAGGGCAATGATGGGGAGTTTGGAGACTGCCCAGATGACCTGACCCACATGCTCAGTGTTCCTTACGTATGTAGCTGCTGCTGCTTCCAGGGGGAAATAATACATTGAAGGAAGATTGTGAATCCAGTCTGTCAGTGGGATTAGTGCACTTGCAATGCCCATCTGCTTTTCATGATGAGAGTAATCTTTGTTAATTCCACCCTAGCATCTAACCTTTCTGTTAGCAAAATCAACATCTTGTAATCCACTGAGCCGGACCGTGTAGAATCTCACCAGTAAATTGGAGAACTCCTCCCTCCACCAGGAAATCATACGCGGCCAACTACGAAAGCAGCAGTGAATGCTGCATTGATGTTTCCAGGCCCCAGATGGATTTCAGTGTTTGTTTTGGATCTGAGTATCCATATGTGAGAGTGCTATCAGCCATACACTGTGCTTTCCTGCATCTGTCTCAGTGTGGCACTGGTGCACTTTGAGACGTTCTCAGAAATTGAATGAAGATGTGGGATTTTGATGGACTCAGCTGCTGTGCAGACATTTATATACTACTGTCATTTCATTTTATTCAGTGCATTCAGAAACTCTGCAAAAGTGCTGAGTCGTCCTGACACAATTTATATGGTATGCACGTTCGTGTTCCTGTTATACGCAGCCAAACTAATTACGTTCTTCTGCTGCTGTTGTTTTATTGACTGCACTGTGAGAAAGCCTTACAAATTGCAGCTTGCACTAAGCAAGTTCTTCACCCTGAAAGCCGCAAAGTAACGGCAGCATCTCCCACCACAGGCATACATGAGTAAGGCAATCTACTTTTGCCTCTTTTAGTAGGGACTCCTGATGTTAGAATCCATCTCTTTCATTTTGTTGTGTTTGCTTAGGATTATTAGCCACAGCTTTTCACAGAGGCACAGAACTGTGGGGGTTGGAGATCCCCCAGTGCATCCCTCGCTAAAGCAGCTCCCTGGAGTAGGGTGCACCAGAAAGTGTCCCAGCGGCTCTCGAATATCTCCAGAGAAAAGAAAGTAATGCCCTTCCAGTGCAAATAAACTGGAGATAGTGAGATGCAACCTATGTGTCTGGCCTTGAGTAAAGAGGAGCAAGTTTAAAATATAGCTGAAGGAAAGAAGGGATTGCACTGTTATCTGCATGACCTGAAATGACTCATTCTGAAGATAAACAAGGCAATTTAGATCTTGATTTGGCACATGCTTCCCACTACCACACCCTCCACTCTCCTAACCTGTTTGCATGGATGTAGAAAACATTTCTAATCATTTCTTTTAGCACGAGATGCTAAGTCAAATAATATACATAGAAAGATCTCTTTTGTGGGAATGGTCAGGACTCAGGTCTGAACTTCTGCATTAAGCTGTGTCCGTGGATGTAACAGTAGAGGGGCCAAAGGTGTGTTTCCTTCCCAGGCAATAGCCATGGCTGCTTCGACAGCCTGGGAGGACAGCTGCCAGCTCACAGCAGTAGCACGGTGAGCTGGGAGGAGGCAAGGAAGGGCTGCAGCTCTCGGAGCAGTGTCCAGGCGTAATCTGCTCGTACCCAGCTGCACCTGGAAAAACATCTCAGTATGTGATTGTCTTTTTCTCTCCCTAAGCACTTTTTGCTAAAACAGGTTCTGTTCTATCACTTAACAGATATGAAGTGCTTTTACAGATGAAGAGCCTCTGTAGAGGCTAAATCATTGGCTGTCCTCTCTGATGGGGAGATTGCTCTTGTTCCTCTTCCTCTGGGCTTGTCTTCCATCATGAGCACAAAGGGCTTCAAATAGTTTACCCGGAGTTTAATGGAAGGAAGCCTGCTGCCAAGATGGAAGCAATGTACGTACACAGTACATTTTGTGTCTGAAGACATGTGCCCCCAAGACAGAAAACTGTTTGATATAATGACAGAGAAATGTCGCCTGTGTGAGTTTGAGCAGCCCTGCATGGTTGTGCATGTGCTCATCCATACTGAATTGGGGTGGGGGAGTTAATGAATTTGCTGGCAGAAGGCTGTTAATGGAGCTCGGTGGGAGCTAATTGATGGCAAGTGGTTATTTTCCCGTAACTCTCCCTCTTCAGTGATTTCCCCAAGCTGTCTGGAGCCTACGGACAGACTTGCTTTGAGCAAAGTAATTCAGCTTATGGTCTGTGTAGGTTAGCTGAAAGCTCATAATACCCTTTCTACTGCTGGAGAGTCAATTACCCCGAGCTGAAGTGCTCTGCATCCATTCAATTGACCATCTGGAAAGGGAACAGTATGCTCTTTATGTCATAACTATGGGCAGAGAGGGGACAGGAGATAGAAAACATCTCCATGGAATTACCTGCTAGATAACCGCAGACAAGACACTTTTTCAGCTCTTTGTCTGCATTCCCCTGCACGTCTGTGTGCCCTGTGAATTCTTTGGGGTGCTCAGTGTAGGTGGGAAAAAAGAAAAAGTAAAAGAGAAAAGCCCACTGCAGAGCTGTGGGAAGAGATCGTACCTACTTAGACCCCAACTGAACCTGCAGGAGCCTACTTCAGTGCTCTCTAACAGTGTACCAAAGGGCAGCTATGGTGACATGACATCATCTCGTGTTTGTTATCATGCTTCCTCCCAGCTCAGCCAGAAGGCTGCATCTTGGCTGAGGATCCAGAGGTTCTGTAACCAACTGCAAATTCAGGATTTGGCTTCTGGTGGTGTGGCACATCCCTCCATTAATTAAAGGCACATCTTCCACTCAAGGAATGCAGCTCTTCAGCTGTAAGCTTCATGTAATTATGAAATCGGTAGGAGATGAGAATAATTGTTTTCAGTCCCAGATGCCTGTCTTCTTCAGCACTGCAGGAAGATTCAAGTCAAGGAGGGCAATAACAGAGCTCCAGTGCTCCGCGGGATAACTGATGTTGACCAAAGCACTGGTAGGATCTAATGAAATACAAAGAGCACTCCTTTCCATATTCCCAATCACCAGAGACCATCAGTAGAGGCACATCCATGTCATGAGCCTGACTGCACAGAGAGGCTGTGTGCACAGCTACCGGCAGCAGTGCTGAGCCCTGCTAAGGTCCTGGAAGCCTTTAAGAAGAGGAGAGCTAAAGCGCTCTGTGTGAACTGGACCAAACATCCCTGGCCATTCTAGCTTTGTTAAAGACTCTTTTCCCAACCTCAAACCACATGACATGATAAGGACGATTTTTCCAACGCATTAAACATGTTGAAAGCTTGCTTTCTTAAAGTTCCCGGGAGTGCTCTCAACCGGTGAGCTGTGTCCGTGTGTGGGCTTAGGGTTGAAATAAAGGAAAACTCAGTGGAGAGTTAGGGAAAAGGCAAGAAGAACAGACTGAACAGGGAGCCCACAGTGGTTGCACTTTGCCAGAGGAATGAGTCACTGTTTGCTGTGCTGTTAAGACCCAGGAGACTGCTGGAAACTCAGAGGAAGCCATGAAGCACTGCAAGTGCAGCTCAGTAGGCAGAGCAATGGCATTGCGCAACGTAGGAGTAAAGCTCTGCTCTCTGAACAGGAGTTCCAGAATCACACGCGCTTCTCGCTATTGTCCGAGCTGCACCTCCTACGAAGCAGCTGTGTGGAAGCCAGAGAGAGGAGATTTTGTCATTAGGGCAGGTCCTAAAGGGGAACTGTGCAGCAGTTAGACGTGGCCGGCCAAAGCTGTGAACCTGGGAGCCCTTGCTGCAGCTGTTGCTTAGTCCTGCAGCTTCCTCAGCTGTTTGTGCTGGATTCCTTTCAGGTGCCAAACGTGCTGCTTAGGGCATGTTTGGTTCTTCTGTCCCTATGTCCCTGTATGCTTGGAGAGGCATGCTCAGGACAGCAGGACCTGAAGAAGCAGAGGTGGTCAGTCATCTGTTTTTTAAGGGCCAGAGGAGAGGGTGCCCGGATGTCTGCAGCCCCTCTGTGCCCCACAGCTACAAAGCCACCCCTCTGGGGAAGATCCCGCTATCCCTCATCCGCAGAGGGATCATTCTTACAGCTTTCCATCACAGCTTTTCTGCTCCACAGAAAGGAGACAATTGCCCAGAGCAGAGAGAATTTTTAGCCCAGCGTTACTACAGTCAGTAACAGAGACATGGAAATCCTAAGATGAGCTTTAAGGATAATGTGTGCTTCAGATTAGTTCTTCACAAATCACTGTTGGGAGTTCTTTTGTATAAAACTTTCTGTATTTTTTATGTAACACTTTCAGCAATAAACTTGGCATGGAAAAGTGAAAATGTAATAATGAAACCGTTGGTGGAGTAAGCATGGGAGGGAAGTCCAATATCAACACAGGAGGACCAAGTAACACACTGGAAGGACTAGAGAGGAATTGTTGTAATAGGAATGGGGTGAAATGTAGGTCGTGCACACGTGTGCTAACAACAGCAATTTGTGATACAAGATGATAAATGGAGCCAATACTGGAGAGAAATCCAAATACACTGAACTACCACAGGATGATTACGCAATGTTAGTGTTTCTAGTAGAGACAGGAGAACACTTGCACTTCTGTGGAAAACACAGATGAAGGCTCATCTGGAAAACTGGTGATTGCAAATATAATAAAGCTAATAGCTGGTATGGCTGCTTATGTAGGACTGGACGTGACGGCCCAGGCGATGCTCTGTACTAACTGTTCCCCTCGGGCCTGGTTGCTTCTCATCTCTGCAAAATGTGCATTTGGAGGGAAGGCAGCAAATGGGGAAAACTGCCAGTTTGTTGTACAAAGCTGTGGAGCTCTGCCAGAACCCCCGGCAGATGCCCTGGCAGGATCTGCATCGCCGCAAAGCCTTCATAACGCACAGAGGTGAAATCCTAGCCCTGCAGAAATGAATAGCAAAACTGCCACCAGCTTCGCTGCAGCCGGGACTTCACCCTGCAAAGGGAGGCAGAAGTACACGCGTGCCTTCAGAGACAGAGCGGCTGATTAAATACATCTGGCGCCCCGCTCTTTTATCAATCATTGATAAAATGGGGCTATTAAAACATAAACTTCTGGTAAACTAAACCACAAAACACAAACATGCCCGTTTACAAGCTTTAAAAGCAAAACATCTTTGTTTTTTGTCTGAAAACAAAGGAAATCACGGTACAAAATCCACCACGCTCACACTCCTCCACTCCAAACCTCTGTAGCATTTGACGTTCCACTTCAACGAGCGATTAAACCGTAAAAAAACCCTATTAAATTGTTTCTAGGTGACACCTGACACTTCATCCTCTACGGATGTCATCCCAAGTGCCCTTCCTCCCCGTGGAAATCAGACGCGGGGCAGAAGCTGCCGCTCCTCCTGCCCCACAACCTCCTCAGGTCCCTTCCAGGCCCCACGAGCCTGCGATTGGTGACCGCCATCAGCTCGTCGCGACACGCGTGGCTGCGGCCGGAGGGCTCTGCCCGGCCCGAGCCTTCCTGGGACCCGACCCCGCGTCCCGGCCCCGCACCCCGCGCAGCGCGGCCCGGCCCGGCCCCCAAGGCCGTCCCTGCCCGCGGGGCCAGCCCTCCTCCTGCCCAGCGCCGAGCGGACCTGCCCGGTGAGAGCGGCCGCCCCGCCCCGGCAGCACCCGCCGCTGAATTTGCTCCGGTCCCTTGGTTGGTTCGCTCTCACCGAGAACTTTGTTTACAGTCCCTTGTGCCGCGAGCTGCATCCCCTTCTTACGCTGGCTGCGGGCTCGTGGCCGCCGCAGTCGCGACCGGCAGGCGGGAGGTAAGGCACGGCTCGGCGCGGGGCAGTGCGGTGCGGAGCGTGTAGTACGGCGTGGGATGGCATGCTACGGCACGGCACGGCACGCTATAGCACAGGACGGCACAGCGCTATAGCACGGCACAGCACGGCATTCTATAGCACAGGACGGCACGGCACTAAAGCACGGCACAGCACGGCATGCTATTGCAGGGCACAACACGGCACAGCACGGCATGCTATAGCACGGCACGGCTCGGCTCGCGGCGCAGCTCCTGACCCCGCTCGCTGCTCGCGGCGCTGCGGTGCCGCTGCGGCGGACCCCGGCTCCGCGCGGGGCTGCGTGTGCGGGGACGCGGGGTTCAGCACCGGCACCCGAAGGCTTCGGGGCTCCGCGGGAGGAGCTGCTGCCGTGCCGCGGGCGGGCCGCTTTCCGTGGCAATAGGGGGACGCGCGGTGCGGGACTCGCGCTGCGTGTGTGGCGTTTTACCGATGCGTGCGAAAGTTTTGCGACTCGCAGAGAGCGAAGTCTGTGTGCGGGAGGGTTCGGCTGCCCCTCCCCGAGCCCCAGCCACGCCTGAGAAACGCTCGGGTCCGGCAGGGATTTTCCCTGAGAGCTTGGTGGGGAGCCGGCGTGCATCCCGAGGCTCACGCAGCTGGCAGGGGAGCGGTGCGCTTTTCTCCTCCCTTGCCTGCAGCCCGTGGGTCTGAGTTCTGGTTGTGCGCTCGCAGCAGGGTTCCCACGAGGAGTTGCTGTGGGGTTGTGTTTAGGATCGCTTTGGTGTGTTGGACCTCAGTTCTGGCTCTCCTCTCGGTACAGCCACGCTCTTTGTGACAGTTTTCCATAGTCGCTCCAATGCAAAATCCAGTGTGGCACGTGGGCATCGTGACCGACTGGAACAGGGGTCTGAAATGTGCTGGGTACAGGGAGTCAGGTCTGTGTCCAGAGACGAGAAAACTTGAATGTGTCCTGTAGGTTTGGAGTCAAAGCCAGAAAGGGGAGCAGTTGCAGCTGAGGGATGGCAGCGCTGTGCAGTCGTGCAGGTACCAGTGCAGGAAGCTCCTGGGAGCACGGCACTGCCACGAGCAGCATTCTGATACGGGGGCTGTAAGGTGTGCGTTCTGTGTCTTCTGCTTCTTGGCTTTGTGGTGAGGGCGAGAAGAGTGAGGGAAGAAATCCTGTCTCTAAAAGTCACTCTGACAGAGTTTTGTTTTAGAAAGGCATTACTTTAAAACCATAAGGGCCAGCAGCGGTGTGCCTTAGAGCAGTGCTGGGCGGGCAGTGCGGGGCACCGTGGCACTGGGAAAAGATTTCCAAACAGATAGAACCATTCTTACAACACGAGTGGAACTGGACTGCCAGACAGTCCAGAGCTCTGTAATGTAACCTAAGTGATTCATCCAAAGTATTAGGTTTTCTTCTGCCTTTTCCTCCACGCTCTTCAAGAAGTCAGACTGACTGTGCGGGGCTCTAGTCAAGGAGAGAAGCAAGGAGGCTGCCTTGCTGCTAGCTCCCTGCAGCCCTCAGCCCCGTGTACCCAAGCTGTGTCCTGGGCTTATTCCTAGGAGCCTCTGGAGAAGAGCAGAAGCCGTTTGTGGCCGTGAATGCCCGTGCTTGTGAAATGGTAGCATGGCCTGCAGGAATTAAAAAGAGAAAAAGCAAAGAAAATAAGAAGAAAATCACTATATGATTTCGTGCATTTATTCTCATCCCCACACAGGAGCTCCTGCTTCAGTGCTGAGATGACCCTTGGTGTTGGAATGACCGTGTGCATATAGAAAGGGAATGCTGACTAAGATTAGCAACAGAATTCTCCACTGCTGTGAGTTTTGCCCAGCAGCTTGGTGGATTTGCAGAGTTTCTGCAGCTGAGAACGGTTTCCATTGCTGCTTTCTGTGGAGCTGTCACGTGGCTCTGCTGCAGCCCCTGCCTTGTTCTGAACGGTCAGATAATAGAAATGAAGGATATTAAACACAAGGAAATTACATTTATCGCACTGTGTTCTTGGGCTCGGTTTGCCTCTTATTGTGTTCATTCAGGAGGAGTTTGGGGGATTCTATTAGTTATGTATATAACAGAATAGATTTAAAAGGCAGCTTTGGCAGGAGATGTCACAGCCAGTTTGCAGCCAGGAGCCATGAGGGGACTTGCCTGGGCTGCAGCCCTCCTCACATCAGCCACACTGAAAGTTGCACAGCAGTGGGTGCAAGGGAAGAGACGATGGGGGAGAAGACCCCCTGCTTCCCATGGCTACAAACACAGTGCAGACTGGGAACTTTTCCATGCAGGAGTTTAGTTCATAGGAAGCTGATCAATATCCAACCACTTTTCTTGTAGGAAACCTCCATGCTAGAAGTGTCACCTCCAGTTCATCGCACAGCGACATCTGGGGCCTCAAAGCCTGGCACACTCTTCCCGCTGCCCGGCTCTGCCTGGATCTGGCACTGGGGACATCTCAAGCAGTCGCCCTCCAGCGATGGATTTCTCTCGGCCCCGGTAGGTGTTTGTGCTGCTGTGCGTGCTGCTGTGCTTCGTGGCTTTTCCCCAAATCCCAGTTTACTCCTATTAGTGGGCACTGTGTGCTCTGGGGTCAGAAATTCCTCTCCCCCTCATCCAGTGTTAGCCACAGATTGCCACATCAACGCATTCTTACTGGAAGTCAAAATAGCTCCTTGAGCAAGTCTTCTGGCATGGCCACTGAGGGGATGCTGTGCTGCTGGGAATCTTTGCCGAAATCTCTTACCCTGAAACCTGAACCAAGTCACCTGTTGGCGTAAGTCAGAAGTGACTTTGCTGGCAATGAGGATCTCGGGCTGTTTTCTGGGATGAATACCTTTACTCGCACTTCAGATGGGTTCTGTTGTTTATTTAGCTCTCAGCATTTCAATAGAGGTTGGTTTGTTTGTTTTGTGTGAACTCCTGTCAGCTTACCTCCCAGTGCCGGCATCAGCCGGGCTCCTCAGAAGCCTGCAGACATTTTGCCATTGATGGAGTTGTGGTAGTTTAGGATTATTGCAATTTTTTTAAATCCATGTTAGTTTTGACTGTATAACTATCTCTTCTTCTTCATAAATCTCTGTATACAATGTCAAAAAAGGCAGCGCTCACTGGGGATGTGTCTGAAGCAAACAGACAGGGATGCTGCAGAGAGATCCTCCTGAAGTTTAGGAAGAAGCCATTGAACAAATTGATTCTTACTAATGGTAAAATCAAAAAAAGATAGCGTTTGGGGGTCCACATTGCCCTTTGTGCTGAACTTCTGTCATCTTCTGTGGACAAGAAATGCAGCAGCATAATGGCACCAGGGTGAGTGTCTCTGTCATGTAAGTTATCACAGAAAATGCAGAACTTGGGCTTAGATCCACGTGTGGACATCACTGGCATTCAAGCACAAATCCGTGCTTGGCTGGTCTCCTCCCGCTGGTACAAAGGGTGCTGAGTTGTGGGTTGTGCTTCAGAGGACAAAGACAAGTGCCCAGGAGAACCTTGGACACACACAATGCCAGCATGATGTCTTTGCTTCCCTGGGTGCTGCTCTAATCTCCTGCTTGCCCCGGAGGCACCGAGGGGCTCCGCTGTTGCCCCAGGGAAGGGAGCCCGGCCCAGCCTGGGAGCTGGAGGCATCTCATGGGACTGAGCCCATGGGCGGCTGTGTGCAGCGCAACGTCCAGCGGAGCACTCTCCCTCACTGCCATAGAACAAAAGCTTTTTCCAACCAGATCTGAACTTTCTCTTGTTAGAGTTCAAGGAAACCCAAAGACAAATTCTCTGACGAGGTCCAGGGCACAGCCTGGGTGTGGGTGTGTTAAAAATAGTGAAATCCTCTTTCTCGCAAAACACGCGGTCACTCACACGAGGTGCGGAGATCCAAACCAAGGGCTCTCCGCAATGGAGGAATATATCTTAGCAACAAGGGTGGGAGTGGTGGGAAAGGAAAAGGAGAACACAAGCGTCTGGCAATTAACTTCCTAGCCACAGATGTGAAGGTGATAAAAGTGATAAAAGCATTACAGCGCTGCCAGCGCTCTTCCTTGCTCCCTGGGCTGCGTGCTGTGCCGTTGTCAGGCGGCAGCATGCAGTGCCCCAGCGCTGAGCTCTCCCATGTGGAATCTCCCTCAGCTCTTTGGAAAACTCAGATCAATAGTTACGAGTCCCTGGATGTGCAAACTTTCTTACGGGCATCGATATCTGTGCTCCAGGGAGTAGTTCCCGCTTTCCATGATACTGGCATCAACAGATCAATCAGAAAGTAATTTGAATATCATTTAATTTAAAAAAGAATCATTGCTCGGGAAGCTTGAAACTTTTCCGTCGGGATGATTAAACACTTTGGCAGGGAGGGAGCAAGTGATGACAAGAACTGGGACCATTTGCATCCCCAGTTGTGTTACAGACATTCAGCACACTGTGAGCCTGCCACATTGCAGCAGGTACATCCACTTCTGTTTAAGCAGGCTTGCTGCCAAGCCGTAACCAAAGCCCACTCCTGCAGCCTGTGTGCACGTAACCCTTTGAGGTGCACGTGCTGTGTGTAGCTGCAATGTCCAGATATACCCTGTCTGCTCCAGAGCTGATTTGCCATTTGTTTTGGATTTGGGAAAAACAAAAAGCATATACAAATTCCAGGTATGGTATGAAGAAGCACGCGAATAAGGAAGCGAGTCCTGGTTGGTTGGATTTTTGTGGGGGATTTTTCTTTTTTTTTCTTGGGCAGTTCTTGCCCGTTTATTTGTGACGTGCATTGGAGCAAATCTGTGCAGTGTGTGTAGGGGTGTATGTACAGAGAAGCAGTGTGAGCGAGGCTGTGTGAGCAGGAGTAGGGCTTCCAGCCAGGCAGCCCATGAGCTTCACCTCTGTGTCAGAAGATGTAAACCTTAATTGCATCCAGAACTCCTGATGCTGGTGCATACCTTACAGTCGGGTCATCCCATGACACTTTGCAATCGGTGTCGCTCTGGGTCTGTGAGTCCCTTCTATGCAGCACTTCTGCACGCATACAAGTGACGTGAGAGCTGATTCCAACCCACCGCAATCAGTGACAGCCGAGCTTGTGCATGAATCCCTGTGGGTTTCAGGGCCCCTGCTCCTCTGCCGCCCCGGGTGGGTACCTCTCTGTCCCCATTTGCCACGTGGTTGTTGAACTCGGGCTCTTCTCTCCGCAGTGTGACAAGTGTTGAGCGGCGCCTGCTCTAGCCGCAGAGCTGACGGTCTGCAGGGCATCAAGATGACAACCGAACCTATCAAAGAGATCCTGGGCAGCCCAAAGCATGCCGACCCCGTAACCACGGAGAAGACTAATAACAATGACTGTGTGATAACCACCATCCCCCTGGTTAGCGAATGCCAGCTGACGGCCGCCACGGGGGGGGCGGAGCTCTCCTGTTACCGCTGCACCATTCCCTTCGGAGTGGTTATCCTCATCGCCGGCATCGTGGTCACTGCTGTGGCGTACAGCTTCAATTCCCACGGATCGATCATCTCCGTGTTCGGGTTGGTCCTCTTGTCATCAGGACTCCTCCTGCTGGCCTCCAGTGCCGTGTGCTGGAAGATCAGGGAGCAAAACAAGAAAGCAAAGAGGCGCGAGAGCCAGACGGCGCTTGTGGCCAACCACCGAACCCTGTTTGGCTGAAGGCGGCCAGGAGGCGTGGGCAGGAGCGGAGCCTCCCCACCAGCCCGCCCGTTTGTCATGGGACAGACCACAGCTTTCCATTTAACGTCGGGAATGAGCTGACACGGAAACGGAATGGATTAACAAAGGCTCTTAGCAAGTCTGCAAATGCTCTTATTATTTTTCTCACCGCAGATGTAATGGTGATCCTTTCCAAGACAGAGGAAGAAAACAATTTTCCTGCACAGAAACCTGTTTTTGTAACTGCCATCGCCAGAAGTGCATTGCCCGACGTGCTGCTCGTGTTGGAAAGGGGACTCTGAGACCGAAGACCATAATTTGAGCTGAGTGCAAATGCCAGGGATCTCCTCAAACCCGCGCTGTGACATTTGACCAAGGGAGAAGTCATCGCATTTGCAGTGGGTTATGGCAGATTCTGCGATGGACGCTGATACTCAACAAAAATAGCAAAAAAAAAGCAATGGCAACCAAGCAAACTGCAGATTGCTCAATAAGCTGATTTTTATCTTTTATGTAACTTCCTCCCCTCCCCGATATCCGTGGTACTTTCCCCCCCTTTTTAAACCAACTAATATTAATTTTGTCCTACTATCGAATAGAAATAGGTAGAAATCTGTAATTATATTGTCTAACCTAAGTAACGAGGTATGGTTATAGCTTAAAAGATAAAACTCTTCTTTTGTAAATTAAAGTGGTCGAGTTTAGCACTTTGGATTATTTTGCTATAAAATTAAAAAGTAAGTGTCATTAAAATAATATTCAGTGCTGCTAGACATTAAGATTTTTGTATTATTACAAGATAGCTTGTGTCTTCTGCTTTGAGTGCAGCCGTGTCACTCTGGGCTATCAGCAGTCACTTGTGAAAGCCAGGCCATCCCCGTGTGTTTGTTGGGTGAGCCTTGGGGTTACACGTCTGTAGGAAAGCACAGCTCTCAGGTGCCCCCCTGTAAATGCTGTGTTCCAGAGGTCTTCCAACTTTTCTTGGGTAGTGACCCAAGAAACCCTTGGGTTTCTTGCTGGCCCCAAACCGCAGCCAAGCAGAACATTATTTCCATTTCTGTATCATGAAGGATGAGCAGTGCTGAGCCAAACCACGGCATGAGTGGGGTGCCAAGCAGGGGGGGAACTGTGTGCTCTCCTCTTTTTCTCATTTTTTCCCCCAACTCAGAAGGGCCATGGGTGGTTTCTGCCACCTCGGAGCTGCTGAGCAGTGCTGCATCCCATTGCCTCCTGCAGGTCAGCCCCGAGCCCTGCGCTTCTGCTGAAGCCGCCCAAGCTGGCTGGGTGAAGTGGGACCTTGTCCTCTGCCCCGCGTGGTTTGAGCTTGTTACATCCATAACTTAACCCCGCATTTGCAAAGTGCACTTTGTGTTTTAAATAGAGCAAGCTATACGTACGGGAGGGGATGTTTGGAGTCAGTATTTGCGTTGCCACACTCCGTGGTTACCAGACGCTATAATAAAATCACTTGCATCAGAGGAAAGCTGACAACACATTTTAGCACTTCCAGAGCTCTATCTTAATCGCGGCAGGAAGCTCTCCTGCTGCTGGGAGAACATGTTGCGTCACCAGAACATCTGACACCGGTGTCTAATGTCAATCACTTTGCTTAAGGTCATTAAAAATATTAGGGTGTCTCCTTACGATGTACAGGTTTTGCATGAGTGACAATTCATAGGAAATGCACGGCGTGATAAATAATGGAACAGGTGGACTAAAGCGGTGTCTTTCCTGTTTAAAATGAGACAAGTGATTGACATTAGCAAAGCTGGATAAGCTAAATAGGGCCGTTTATTTTTTTCCCCTGGGAACACAATAGTTTTTCTGACTCCTCCTTCCCCCTCCCCATTTCTCAGCTGCCAGGGCTGCAGGGACGCAGCAACCCCCGGCACACGCTTGGCCCCCAGGCTGAGCTGGAGCAGAGCAGTGCCCCTTCAGCAGCCCTTCCCTTCACCATTGCTGTGATGCTGCAGGTTGCCCGTGGTGCGCAGCATGTAGAAGGGAAGTAGTGGTGCAAGGCAGGGGTCAAAAGGAAGGGAACGGAGACCACTGGGGACAACTGGGAGTAGTTACTGGCATCTTCCCTTAACGGCCAGTGGTGACATCCAAGACGAGTCCCACAGGTTCTATTTTCTCTTCCCATGTACCTATGTATTACAGGCTTTTTCATTCTCATCATCTCTTTCCCTGCACCCTTCATCCAGGTTGCAACACAGCCAGGCACGTTCCTTTGAGCACTTACCGACCCGTCATTGTCGGGGAGGTGCTCCACCAACACTGTGCAGCAGGCGTTGCGCCTTCCCCTTCCCGGGGAGTGGTGATACCATTTGATCTGCAATGTTTTCAAAAGGGTGAAAAAAAAAAAAATGCTTTCACAAGGGTCCACCCCTCCAAACAGCTTAGCTACAAGCAGAAGAGTCCAGCTCCAGACTTGGAGCCCCATCACCCACGCTGGGGTTTCATGCTGGACAGGGGTTGTGCAGCTCTGTGATGCAGAGCCCTTTGGAACTCCATGAGTGGGAACCCGAAAGGCAGAAGTCAGCCCGGAGGACGCAGCCCTGCAGAGATCACAATGACTTTCCGGCTCCGAAACACATTCCCTTCTGGTGTGAAAAGGCTTTGAGTGCGACAAATGGTATTTTGGTTCTGGGAGAGGTTGGGTGGGAGCTGATGCAAAGTTTATTACCACAATTGCTTGTCGCTCCCTTCCTGGAAGCTCTGGCAGCATTGCGTAAGAAGAATTGCCCTCACAAGGATAGAAAATTATCTAATAGGGGAATTGCAGCGGTGCGCTGGGCAAATGTTACGGGGATCTTAAAAAATAATTTCCAAACTTAAGCACAGGAAATTGTGTATGTAACTACACCCTGTATTGCTATTGTACACAGAGCTGCTTACAGCCTGGGACACAGTTTGACCATAAGAACTGGTTTGGTGTAACAAGGCTCAGTATTTGCCCCGAGTTCCTGCTCAGATTCTCTGGTCTGGAGCCCGAGTACAGGGCTGCTGGTCACGCAGCCATGGCTTTCACCTGATTTCTTCTTGAAAGCCCCAGGGCCATGGGGCATCCACCCCATCTCATTCTCACAATGGGCTCCAACAGAGGAGCACAGCGGTGCTGCCAGCCACCGTTCTGTGCGTGTCTGTCCAGCACTCCGATGCCTTCAGATTGGAGGATGTGTTAACCTTTGTCAGTTACCAAGGGCTTTTCTAGGTAAAAGTACACTGACAAATAAAGAATTGCACTGCGTGATGTGAAACGTGATGCAAATCCTGGTAAAACTTTGCGGCAGACCAAATGTTACAGGCTAAAATACAAGGAGAACAATGGCCACAAACTGCAGAACCGACATGAATTGCTGGCTGTCATTCAGGTTGTTGGAGGACCTGATCCTTCCTCCCGCAGCAGCAGTTGGAGTCTTATTGTTCAAAGTGTGCATCCAAAGAGTTGCATTTGTGACAAATACGGCATTTTTTGAAAACGCTTAGTTTGAATTAATTATTTTCACTTCCTAACTATTCTGTGCTCTCTTGATGGAGAGAAAATAGTATGAAACCTCAAAAACAGAGAGGAAAAGAGGAAAGAAGGAGAAGAAGAATACGTGACAGCAAATGTAGGACGGCACAGCCTGCTGCAAGTCGTGTAGCTCTTATTGCTGCTACATCCTTCATGTCTGCAGTCCCCACATTGACACCAGCCCTGGGTGTCACCTCACCCTTCTTCCCAGTGCCTGCTCCCCGGAGCCGCTCAGCAGACAGCAGCAGTGCGTTGGCTCGCTGCTTTGTGCTCTGAAACCATTCAGCCAGAGGGATCTGCAGAGGCAGTGTCCCTGTATTTCTTCAAGTTACGTGGCATTCAGCCACGGTCTGGTCTGGAAGCAGTGGGCCCTATTGAGAGGTGAAAACTTTGGGACCGCAACAAGAGATGTCGGTGAAAAATCTATTGAAGTGAATAGCAGCAAAGCAGCCCTCCACCACCTCTTCTCAGCCCCATTCCCCTTCAGTCTGAGGGCCCGGCTTTGTGAATAGAGTTAACAGCTTTCCTGGAAAACTGGCCCATGACATTATTTCCTTGTGAACTCCATCCACCTGTCATGTTAGGGCTTGGTGCGACGCCAGCGCGGGCAGGAAATAATAGGCAGCAGGATGCTGGTGTGTGCCGATGGCCCTGACCCTCCCATTCCTGAACATGAATAAGCTCCGAGCTCACACAGCGTCACAGCCGTGCAGCTCCTGGGCCCGCAGAAACGCTTGGGTGGGTGCACAGCCGCTGCAATAACATCCAGGCGGCCGGGCCGCACGGGAAGAGCCGATGCTGCGCTCCCGCTGCCGCTGCTGCTCTTTGTTCCCTGCCGGCGGTGCAGAGCAGTGGCCGAACAAAGGACAAAAGCACAAAGCACGCTGCTCGTGAATTAGCTGAGGTCCCCAGAGAGCACAAGAAGTTTCATTGAGCGGCTGCTGCCACTCCTCTAGGGAATTACTCCGTCGAGGGAAAACGAGCTGCCGGCCCAACACGGTTTGCAGCGAGCTTCCTCCTGGTACTGCCCTGCTGTCAGTGGGAAAGGTTAGAGCAGGACGGACTGCTAGGGTTAAATGGTGAGTTAGGGAGCCCACGTCAAAATGAGAGAAGGGAAAGACCACAAACACACACACATGCGCTTCTCTGATCCACACAGGAGTGCAGGACCTGAGGCACGGATTCTTCCAACACCCGCAGCACAGACGTGCACTGCCCATAGGAAGTGCCTTCCCAGGACCGACGGCTGCAGCCCACGTCAGTGCCAGGAGCATCCAGCAAACAGAGCATTGGTTCTGAACCAGCGCTCCCCACCTCCCCACTGCCTCTGCAGTGCAGTGGTTGGGAAATGTCTGATCCCACCAGGCCTTCTGAATCACGATCGTCTGTCCTCATCTCCTGCGTCATGGAAGAGCTGAAATCCTGCCGCGCTTCACACCATGAACTCAAGGGCTCCTCGAGAAGATGCACAGCTTGGGTACAGTCAGTGCGAATGGGGCTGGTCCTGCTGCAGCGGACGGGCTGTGCTGTGTGTGACCATCCCTGTGCCACTGCTGCTCTGTGTCTGTTCCTATCTGGACAGAGATAATGAAAGTGCCGTTCTTTGCCCACTGACCAGTGGTGCTTCGGGGGATGACCTCTGCTACCACACAACCAAAGGGCTTTTCAGCCATCAGGCCAACTCTTAAAATAAGTTTGTAAAGAAACATCCTGCTCCCACAGCCGCTTCCCTGTAATTGGAACATTTTCATAGGAAAACCTGATGACCAGATCAATGGTCTCCTGACCTGGAAACAAAACGGGTACAATTGAAATGGAGTGAAATTCAGGCTAGAAGCAAACCGTCCTGTCACCCCGTGCCCTTTTTGCCCAAAGGCAAAGAGTGCTGAATAATGTCATTGTTGTGCAAAGATCAGGACAGCGGGGCTATTGCTTACATCGCAACCCTTGCAAAACGAGGGATTACGTATAACAGCATCAGCAGCCTTGTTTGCCTTTATAAACAAAAAATGTACACTTAGGTATTTAAAACAAGCTTCTCTCCTCACACGTTTCAGTCCCCCCATCTCAGCAGCCGAGAGGTGTCCGTCTCCCTGCACCGGCTCCAGGCACTGTGGGCAGCGTGAACCGCAGGTGTGGGGCACGGTGTCCCCGCCGGCGCCGTGCTGAGGTCCTGCCCGCTGCGTGCTGGCTGCAGGGACCTGGGCTCCACGCCGTGCCTTGCTGGACAACCTGCAGAGGAATCACCGTGCGTGGCTGCTGTGTGCCCAGGCAGCGCCTCCGGGGCTTTGGAGGAGCGGGGGTCATTGCCAACAGGACCCAGCGGGAGCTCGCTCAAACAGCATCAGCTTTCACCGCGGCCATTGGTTGTGGTGCTGAGCAGAAACCACTCCCTGGGTGGTGGTAAAAGTGTTTGTGCTTCTGTTGAAGAATTACGACCGAGCTGCCTTTGTAACGCAACAGGTCCCTTCCAAGCTGCGCTGCAAAATTAAAACCTGGCACCAGAATGGGGCGTTGCTGAGTGACACAGCCGCCCAGGAGCTGGCAGATGGACGCTGCCCTGCCCAGCACGCCATGTGCTGCAGCTGCCCCTGGCCTCAGCGCTCTGCAGAACTTCAGCACGACTCCGAGGTCTCTTCATCCATCACCTCTCTGTGTATTTTCTCTTAGCTTTACACTGAGATGGTGACCAGTAGGTTCCACTGGTGGCAGCGTGCGGCGGGGCGGGGGAAACCGGGCCGCGTGGGACCCTGTGTCCCATTGCGTGGGCTCAGTGCTTCGCTGGCCGGGCTCTGCGGGCTGGTGGGGCTGCACCAGGTCCTCCTGGCAGAGCCAGGACACAAATTTTGGGTATTTTTGAGCGCCATCTGCTGGAGTTTTATCAGTTTTCTAATTGTTTGCACACATTATGTATACATATAAATTACTCTGCCTTAAGAGGTAATGAAGGATTCCAAACTGAGAAGAAGGAGAAAGTGAGACTTCAGCTCCGGTGCCCCAGGGCCGGCAGGCAGCCCTTGCTGCCCCAACCACCGCTTTGCCACGCTCCGAGGTTTTCGTGCTGATTTTTTTCTTCAATTTCCCGAGCTGAACCATTTCCAAAGCCTGGAGTTACCAGCAGCCTGAAATCCCTGAGCGCACACGTCCCGCACTGGGAAATGATGACGTGATCGACTCCAAACGTTCTATAGAAGAGTAACAATTTCATGGCTTATTCATTTTCACTGGAAGTTGAGGTCACGTTAAGACATTCGGTTTTCAACCATGTGGTTTTTAAAAGATCAAAAAGAGAAGGATGACACGAGACACTTGCACCTTGCTGAGCTGTTGTACATGCAGATGAAGGCTGTGATCCTAAATGCAAGCACAGACAGAATCCTGAGGCTGAGATTTGTGCTCCCAGATTGGGAAGGCAACAAAACGAGAAATAAACTCTTCCTGCACTGAGGCTCTGGGCAGCGGAGAGCTCTGAATCCTGGAGCTGTGTTTCTCTGTGCAGTTTGCCCTGCTGTTTTGAGAGAAAATAACCTGACCTGGGGGATTCTTTCTCTCTGTGCACTCCCCGCTGATACCTTGCTACGCGCCCGTTCTGCCGACATACTCAGCTCAGCGCCGCAGTCTGTTGGCAGGTTTGGTTTCCTGTAGCAGAGGCAAAGCTTTTGTAATTTTTCCCTTTGGGCAATTTTCTTTTTCCCCGTGCTAGGCCTTTCCAGCTGGGAAATGCACACTGCGGGCGGTGGGGCCGAGAGCACAAAGAGAAAGGAGTCTCAGGACAAGTTACAACACCGACATCTGGCATATAGATTTGACGTCTCTGTCGTCTCCTTTGCTGGACAATGCTCTGTCCCCAGAGTGAAGCCTTTGTTCAACACTGGAACTCTGCGAATGTGACTGGCATCAGCTCTGCAGAGTGCTTGGGGTTGTTTGCACAGATCCGCCAATTGAAAGGGCTGGAGTTGCTCAGCCCTCCCTCGCACCGTGCCCTGGGCGTCAGGCGCTTGGGCAGCCAGCCCTGCCGACACCAACGCGAGGAACGTTTGGCAGCGGATGAGGCACAGAAATGGTGACATGGAGGGGAGGGGGAGGCATCCTGGCTCCCAGCACAGCCCGTGGGAGAGCAGAGGTGGGCAGAGCGCTCCGCAGCCCCTGCTCACTGCGGGCAGGAGCAGCGCTGAAAACGGCGTGAACTGCTCTGATCGGATTGTTGCTTTCTTTCCAGCAAAAATTAAATCCACCTTGAAACAAAGCCTTCCCCTGGGCTGGTGCAGCAGTTCAGCTGGACATAAAAGATGCTATTGAAGAAATGTTTGGCGTGGAAGGGATTAAGTAGAGTGAAGTCAAAACTAAAAGCTTGCAGTTCAGCAACACCCATAGCATGAAATTACGTTCTTCAGCATGTGAGTTATATCACGGCCAGACCTCATGGCTGCTCTTCCTTAATCCTGCATGTTTCCATCATCTGGTTTGATATAGGAGGAATAAGTAGGGAACTTCCTCATGCACGGGCTGTGCTCGGATCACTCAGCGTTGTCCTTTGGTGTTGGACCATTTGGACAGTGTTTGCCAAATAGGAGCTCGTGCCTCATGTTTCTGGATATGTTCAAAATGTTTCCAGCTCATCAGCTGCGCTTCCCGTTGGGCACTGTGCTAATTGATGGAAGTGATTCCTATTTGATTTCCCCAACGTTATTTTTTTCAGATGTTATGCTTCGCTGTTTGTTCAGCAGCTATTCAAACACATACTGTCCTTGTGCATGCAAATCTCACCGTGTCATGTTTTACTCTTCACTGAAGTAGATGAGGTGAAAACTTTCATTTTCTGAGTGAAGAAACGTGCCCTGGTCAGCACAGCTATGAACACGTGTGATATACGGAAACTACAGCGTGCTACAAGGAAACCACAATTCTTCCTTTATTCCACCGATACCTGTGTCTCACTGATGATAGCAACAAAGCTTTCCGACTCCCATAAAGCCAAAATTTTGCCCACAGGTGTTTCTCCACTGACAACTTCATTTTCGTTACGGAAGGAGCTTCATCTTTGTGACAGTGTTATGGAGCAGAAGAAATAAATGCATACATCATCCCCTGAATCAAAATAGAAAAGTGCTTTTCTCTCAGCCAAATTTGATGAACTTTTAGTTATTAGCAGCCTCTGGCAGAGCCACCCAGCCCCCGGCCCAGCCCGCAGTGGGGTTCTTTCCCTATTTTCTGGAGGTTTCATCCGCAGTGCACAAGGAAGGAAGGTTCCTTTGCTTCAAGTGAAACCACTCTCGAATGCGTTAAACCAATCCAGCAGATGGAATTCAAGTTTCAGGGTGTTTTTTTTTTTTTTTTCCACGTAGGGAAAGTAATTTGGTTTGGAGCCATCAATTAAGCGATCCAAAAAGGCAGTGGAGCCACACTCTAATTACAACCTAATCACATTGCAGCGAAACTGCCAAGTGATCCTGGCGGCCGTGGCCGCACAAAGGGCCGCTGTGAGCTGTCACTCTTTCTCTCACCAACAGGAAAGTCAACTTCCACCCTGTTTACAGGGAACCTTGGGCCTAGGTCCTAAACAAACTTCCTCTGCCACGACTGCCCGCAGAGCAGCACAGCGCGGGGCTTCGGTCGCTCCAAGTCCATTATCTGCCGCATCACGGAGCCGTCTCGCTCTCCTCAGCTCTCCTCTTGTCTGCTCAGGTGCCAGAGGTTCTTGGTGGTACCACAAGGAGCTGAGAAAGCAGCCTGACCAAAGCCAGTACTACTCAAATGCATCCAGGGAGCGGCAATGAAAGGCAATACGAGATCCCCCTATTCCCTTTTCTCTTATTTTCTCTGGAAAACTCTGAATACATTTTGTTCGGATAAAAGCCTCTGGGAAGATGCACTAAGGGTGATTTTCTGCTCTTGCTGCAAACTCAGTAAACAAACCAGAGGTGCTTAATGCTAAACCAGGATGCTGGTGCTCCACACTCGAGCGGTCGGGCAGAAAGATGAGATGAGTCCCAAACTGCACAGTGCAGCTCTGCAGTGAGAGCTGCACAACCCACAACCACTACTACGTATTTTTCCCATAGACGAGGGGAGGAATTTGCATACAATGAGAACATTTTTTCTAAGTTAAAGCATAGCACAGGCTTATCCCGTGTCTTTCAAGGAAGGTTTGGAGGATAGCCATGTGCATTTTGAAATCGCTGGACCAGGAATAAGCCATTGAAACAGATTTTGCAAGATGTGTTTTTTTACAACAAAGGGAGGGAACGGATCTCTTGTTCATCTTGGATCTTCAGAATAATGTTTCATGACTCTCTTTCCAAAACAAAAGGAAGACAACTCAATTGCTTTAAGCTCTTTATTCAGGAACATTCCAAGAACATCATCGATTGACCTCATGATTTGCCTCTGGTAATTGCTTTTCCCTGAAATATTGACAGCAGAGTTCTGACTTTTGCTGAGCTAACAGCACGTCCTGCAGAGCAATGCTTCTGGAGGCAGTGAGGGACCGGTAATGCTGGGCCTGCATATAGATGCAGGGAACTCACACTGCTGCCTGCTTTGCAAGGTCAATCCCAGGCTTCATGTTTGAAGCTAAGGAAGCTGCAGCCAGGACATGGCTCAAGTAATGCTTCTCCTGTACTTCTCCATAAATTTAAATCTCTTGAGCTTACACACATACTAACAAGCATGTATGCATATAAACACAACACGATATCTTTGGAAGTACCTTTATAATCAGAACAACCACCTGCTTTGCACTTTGAATGAAAGTGGTTGAAGTAGCAATGATTAACAACTAAATTATTTACAGCTGTCAGTGATCTTAGTTGATTTCTAATGAATTAGAATGCATTATAAATGCACTTGCTATTCAGCTAGAGCTCTGAGTGACCTGGGGGCTCTTGCTAGTCTCAGTAGGGTGTGCAGGTTGGTAACGCCATGGTGCCCGTTTTTCCTTTGTCTGAAAGAGACACTTCTGTAACTGTCCAATATACTGAGGCTGTGTGGATTTAATTTCAATGTAAGGAGGTAAGCCAGTAAAATAAGGGTGGGCCGCACTGCCTGCATCAAGTCGGTGTGTCAGCGGGTCAGGCAGAGCACTGCTGAGTATCTCATTGCCTGGCCCAAGCAGCTCTCACTTTTGGTGCTGTCTATTGAGCCTCTGGCTGTGTTTTATTTTCTTTTTCATTTGTCTGCTGCCATTGAAGAATGTTGATTAGAAAATGTGCTTTCCCTGTAACGTAAGAATTTCTCTCACCATAATAAGCATACAGGGCAGTTAGCTTTGATACTAACGGTTTTCCTCTCGGCTCCCTTGGCTGCATAGGAGGATTCTGTTTTCTTGTTTCACTACCAATGCCCAGACTTTGCTGGTTTTCACAGGGAATTGGTCCCTATAATGTGCTCAGGCCTGATGGGGCTGGTAAAGTTTCCAAGTTATTCTGTAACTTTAAAGCATTCTGGGCAGGATTACATCCTCCCCAGCAGCACACCTACATGTGGGAAAGAGAAACGTAACCAATTCCCCTGCTGACCTTTATCTCATTGTGTCTATTTAAAACAGGAAAAGCATGCCCATTGGCTCAGCTAATACCTTAAATAACTGAAAGACACCCTGCTATTCCCAATTCCTGACTACTTCCTTGTTTACTTCTCTCAGCTAGCAGCAACTTGCATATATATTTCAACGTGTATTCAAATGTTCAATTCCAGATAGGTATTACCCAAGAAAACAGGACAATTTGGGTATCTCCTGAAAGCACAGCAGGGTTGGATTCAGGGAAGGACTGGAGCCTCCATCCCCAGAACCCCCCCCTGTGTTCTGCCCTATGAAGCACCCAGCAGTGGGTGGGCTGAGGGGGGGGGATCAGCAAGATCCTGTACTTTCCTGTAGGAAGTTTTCTTTCTTACTGCCTTGGATTTAAAGCTGGATACTTTTTAAAAAAAAAAAAAAAAATCACACTTTTTGTTGTACACATAACTTGGTAAATAGGACTGGATTTCCATCAGCCTAAAGCTGTGTTTTCGTTATGAAACAGGTCATTTTGGGAAAGGGACTTCCTTGCAGAAATTTTGGCATGAGTCAGTAGATCCACATCTGTGCAGATGAGGGCAAGCGGGAGGAGAAAAGTCCTTCCAGGCCCATATAAAAATTCTGCTTAAACTGAGTTGGAAACTGAAGAAACTTGAAAGGGCACTTACAGAGGTGCAGTCTTTTAAGGGAAAAGAGCAAAAAGTCGTGGTAGAGTTAAACGATCGTCTACCACCTTTATTACATAGAGGAAACGTGGCATGGGATGAAAGGAAGAGCTTTATATGCTGCTGAAGATGTTAGGTTCCATGCGGTAGGCAACATCCAGAAGCATGAAGTCACTTCCAAAAAACACAGCTGCTCTGTGAGAGCTCTGCCTTCCACCCGAGCAAGATCCATGAGGATGTTGTGGGGCAGAAATGTCATCACGGGTGCTGCTGAACTTGAGAGACCACTGGATTGTTTTCCTGGTAGCGTTCAGTGAGGCTGTTCTGTACTGTTAGCCTTCTGGAGAACAGGTATTCCCCTGAATTAGCGCATTACTGCCTGGTTTAATGGTGGCTTGTCCTGTAGGATGTGAGATTAAGCAGAAGGCTCTGTAGCTCTGGCACTTCTGTAGGTGAGGTTTGTCTTAAAAGCTATATCCTAGCGCAGGCTGTTGGCAAGCTGGGGAACGCATTGTGCTCACTCAGAGGCCTCAGGTGTGGGCTGCAATAACCTCTGAGTGGGGCTGAGGAGGGGGAGCTCTGTGCTGCAGCCCTGCTGAAAGTCATTAGGGCTTGGCGTCAGCTGGACCTTCCCAGAGTGTTTTTGTAGCTGCGCATTGGAATCTTACTGAGGTAGAAGGCAATATCCTCTTCCACTTGAATGCTAAATTCTGAAATCATAACATTTATGTTTTCTATCATTTGAAACAGCCCTTGTGCTCAGGTTTCACTGCAGAAGAAAAACTCTCCCTCTGCTCTTGCAGCACAAGAGCAGTAGGATCGTTTTGCTGAGACCCTTGTGTTAGAATGCGCCGTCAGCTGCTCTCTGAAAGATGGATCAGTGGCAAAAAGCGTGGTGTCGGGCTGCTCCATGCCATGGGGTGCCTGCTGCCAGCAGCTCCCAGCACCCATGGGTGTGCACTGCAGCACGGAGCAGTGAGAGCTTTGGGGCTGCAGTGGGGAGCGGTCAGAGCGTGCCCCTCAGTGCTGGGGAGGGCTGGCGGGGCTCTCCAGTTCCCGCAGCGCGTTGGGTTGGGAGTGCTGGAAGAGAAAAGAATGAGCCCTGTGTTCTCGCTGGGGTGTAGTCAGCCCAATTAAGTACGGTTTCTGAAGTTGCTGACAAGTCTGTATAAACACGGCTTGCGTGGACTGCTCTGAAGTTTACTGGAGGTCACTGACTTGATTGCGGTTCAGCAGAAGCAAAAACTGAGCTCGAGATGCCTGAAAGGAACAGAGCTCCATGTTCTCGGCCTGGCGGTGCTCTGGTGCTGTGGGCTTCAGCCTCACCCTGAGCACACATCCCACTGATCGAAGCCCACAAGGCGTTGTGTGGGCTCCATGCTCCACAGCTGCCTCTGGGGATGAGCAGGCAGCACAGAACCACACTATTCTCCACTCGTGCACCAAGTCGTGTCACATCACTGGGCCCTGAGTGAGTGACTGATAAATGCCTTGTCTGAAGCATGAAGTTACAGGCGCCATGGGATGCTGCTGGATTATGCAATTTGCATACAAAGTACAAAGGACTTAAATGTCCCAGGCTTAGAGCCATAGAGCAGCTGAACACCTCAGAGGACCACACCAGCTCTCTGTGTTTTATTTCTCTCCATCCTCCACAAGTGCTTGTCCAGACCCTCCAAATTGCTGGGTTCGTGGCAATGTTCTTATCTTCCCTTCATGCAAGCAATGGAGAACTTGAGCAAAAGTCCACCTGGGACCTTGAGAATTTCCTGCAGACCTGACAGGACTTTGAAGCAAGCTCAGAGGTGAAGAAATCCCTTCAGTTACTCTGAGCTACAGACATGACCCATGTGGAGAAGGAGCAGCTCTGCCCTGCTGCACACAAATAGCTGAGCTGCTTCTTTCTGCTCTTGTCTCCTCTGCAGGCTGCTGGAGACCCTTCAGCACACGATTTGCTGGTTTCTCACAGAGCATATCTTGTTTCTTAATTTTTTTTTAGCTTTTTTAAGCAACACCCTCTGGTTTGCCCCATCAGCTGTAGAAAGGGCAACAATTCCACAGAGCCGTGGAGGGATGAAGGTCGCTGGGCGCAGGCAGTGTGCTGCGCTCCCGGTAGCACGCCTTGGCTCCTGAGTGTTCCCAGCAGGAAGCTCATAATGAAAGGGTTATTGAGCAAGGCAAAGGCTTAGACCGAAGGCTCTCCAGACAGAACAGCTGGCTTTGTTTTCAATTTGTGCTATCAAGAAGGACTGGGGGGGGGAGGGAAGAAGTTTGTCCTCCATGCAGAGGGCTCCTATGACCTTCAGGTACTCAATCACAGCGTTCTACTGCTCACTTCTAACACTTCCCTGTATGTAAGAAATCCACTCCACAAAGATGCCTTAAAACTGATTAATTGTGATTTTATTTGCTACCCCTTCCTGGAGAGAAGCTAACCACAGCCAAAGAGAATAAATGACTGGCCCTGGGAAAGTGCAAATGTTGGAGGCGGTGCTGCAGCCCAGGACACAGCACTCCTCCTTACTTTCTTTCCAGATGAGTGAATATTTTTTGGAGGCAGAATGTGTGTGTCAGGATGGAGGGGAAGGGTGGAAATCTGGGGATGGAGTTGTACTTGCCAACTCCTACCATGAATTAATTGTATTTGGCTTGCCCAGCAAGTATTCATTGCCTTGAGATAATACAAACAGCGTTTTGCAAGACTGAACTCTCCCAGCTCCAGCTGTGATGCTTCCTACCCCAAACACTCCAGCAAAAATCCGTTCTCTGCCCTCTCTCTGAAAGCTCTTTCTGAAAGCACTAATGAGCTTGTGCTTGATGGATGCCTGTTGCCACTGCATCCATCCCTGGCTTCTCCCCTTCTGTCTGCAGTGTGTCCGGTATGGGTTGCTTAACTCCTTCACTTCTGGCTGTGGCTGCATTTTAAGCAAGATCTGCAAGTGTAAAGTTCATTTAAAAAAAGAAAAAAGTATGGAGCAACTTGACAAGAAACTGTCGACGTTAAATGTGTCATGAATATGTCATCTCTTACTGAGCTGTTGCTGTGTTTTTCACATTGGAGGCGTTGCCATGAGTTGCTGCCTGCAGAAAGATTGGCATTTCCTAGCAATGCATTGCTGCTGCTCAGGGGTGTGACATGTTGGGGCAGGAGGGTGGCATCTGCAAGTGGCCTGGGGCTCCCTGGGCTGGGGAGGGATCTCTGGTTCCTCTGCCCCTTGCGGATGACATCAGTTCAGATAGAAAGAGGGGAGTGAAAAAGTAAATCCCTTCTATCTTGCTATTAAAGCTGTTGTTCTTGGGTGACTGTTGTTTTTCCCCTCTGCGCCCTACAATACTGGTATCCACCTGCTCCCCTGCTGCCTTCCTGCAGAGGCACTGAGCCCACAGAGGTCTGGGCTTCATCCTCTCAGACCTTTCCTGCTCCTCTTTTGGAAGCTTTGCTTGTTGATATTCGCTCTTCCCTTGGCCAGGCACCAGGGATCCCCTGCACCCGAAACCGTTGTGCCTGAGTCCCTCTGTCAGCTGCATGGCTTTCTGAAACCCGACTGTGAATGGGCCCTACCAGCTTGCTTCTCTCGCCCTCTTTTCAGTAGGAGTGTTGAAGATGAGCCTCTGTTCAGAAGCAGTCTCTTTTTCTCTCTTGCTGCCACCCACGCGTGCTCAGTGTGTGGCACCTGGGCACTCACACCCTATGGGATGCAGCACTCGTACCGTGTTCTGCAGTTGGAAAATAATTGAAGGTCAAAACTAATGATGGGAAAATGTCTGTGGCACCCAGTCTGGTGTGGGATGATCTGTTGGCAGATCTAAAATAAAAATTATCTAGGCAGCAAAGCCTCCGTGGTGGTGGGGCAGCTCCTGGCTGCACAGAGCCTGAGGGCTCCAGGCACAGCGGGTGAAGCAGCGGTGTTCTGGGTGATTTGGGGCATTTGGAGCAGGGGCCGTGTGCCTCACCTCCGGCCTGACAGCCTCGTGGGCCAGTACGTGCCTCTGTCCGAGCATCCATGCTCACATCCTCAGCCCTTGCTTTCCCCCCAGGCCACTTCTATATAATAAATACATCTGTTTTGTTTTCCCTTTGAAAGGAAAAGGGCTGAGGGCTTCCTACAACAAATTGGGTAAATTGTTTATTGTGCAAATTTCAATAAGGGTTTTAAAAAGGAAGTGGTCTGTGGGCCCTGATAAACACTGTGTGCTAGATAGCGATGGGGAAGGGTTGCGGTTCCATCCGAATGTACGCACAGCCCTGGGGCTCTGGTGGGTATGTGAGAACAATGCTCTGAGCAGTGGGGCCGGCTCCCTGGGACGGGGCTGGTGGCACCAGTGGGGACGTGGGCTCTGGCAGACTGGAGACCTCGGCTCGCAGCTTACAGGTCCTGAAGGCTTCTCTTCCCAGAGCAAGGACTATTCACATAGTTAAGTGCTTGAAGAATTGGATTCCGAATAAAGAACTTCAGCTATAAACACATCATCTTTCTTCAAAGCATTAAAAACTTCCACAGAGTAAACTTCTAACTCTATTAACTGGAGTTGGCGGTGTTTGGGAACGGGAAGGTCAGAGCAGCAGGGAGATGGCTCAGTGGAGCTCCGGAATAGAATGAAGTACAAAATGAAAGGTGCCTATATGTGATAAGCTTTTATCCTAATGTTGAGAAGGGTCGTGGTACTTGGTCTATTGGTTATACTCTAGAAACTGCCAATACTTATTCCAGCAATTGGCTTTCTATCATTCTTTTTTTCTCCTTAGAACGCAGGTACTCTCTTGCTGTAGTGAGTGAGTGAAAGAAATACTAGCATGGCGAAAGTAAAATCTCATTTGGAAGAGATACGAAAACCTCATCGTTGATTTTTGTTGGCTCTGAAGCCGTTTGTGTAATGGTTTCACTGTCATATTGAAAACTCTACCTCACCCGTGGCTCAGCTTTTCCCCAGTACTGCTGAGAAATCCCTGGATGCTGCTCAGCTCCTCCTGACAGATGTGGAGAAATACTCGGTGTGCTGCGAGAGCTCCGATAACGAAGCGCCTGTTCCTGCAGAGCCCATTGCAGAGCTGTCCCCGTGCTCAGGTGCAGCCCTGCTTCCTCCGGCGCAGCGCTGCTGGGCTGCAGGAGCTCTGCAAGAGCCGCGCTTGGGGCCCAAGGTGTCTGCTGCAGCTGCACGGGGCATGATGAGGTCAGAGGAAGCTCTGCGGCTTCTCTGTGTCCAGATGAGAGCAATGTTTGTGTAGGAGTGTCCTCCCAGAGCTGGGCAGCAGCACGGTCATACGCTCAGCTCTACCTCCAAAACGCAATCTGTAATTCTCCTGGGGTAGGGCTGGGAGCGTTGCAATCACGGCTCCGGCCCTGGGCTTGATAGGAGAGGCGGAGGGGAAACGATTTCCCAAGTCCCTCCTAGGAGCTCTGTTTTCATGTAAGAAACGCAGCGTAGCGGTGTTGGCTGGAGCCAAAACTCCTCTGAGATTGCTTTGCTGACGGGAGGTACGACTTTTTGTGAAGGAATGGAGCGTTTTGAGGACGTGTCTGTGTGTCAAGGTGCTCCAGTGGGGTTCAGCAAAAGCTGTAATGGTCCAGAGACAGCAGCACACACTGACCAGGATAGGGCACCATGCTCAGTTCTATGGGATGTGTGCCTCTCACCCCCTCCTTCAAGGAGCCGACTGGAAAAGCGTGGAGAGGGTTTTGCTATTGCTGTCTGACTTGCAGTGTATCAACACCAAAACCCTGAACGGTTTATGGGGGGGGGTAGAGGACGCTCTGACAAAATGGGGGTTTCCACCCCAGCCCCACAGCGTGGCCGGGAGCAGCGAGACAATGAGCGCTGCCCTCCACGGCCCTCCCAAGTGCGGCCGGGTCACGTCCCAAACCCTGCAGGGCGCCCGCGAGCCCTGGCCAAGTGTTTGTTGTGGGGTTGCTACTGGAGTCTGTGGCCGAAGGGAGTTTCTTGGGCGCGTTGGTGAGTCACCCGATCCAGGAGGAGCTGGGACGGGAGGTGCGTCGCCCCTGGCCCCGCAGCCGACCCCGGCCGGGGGCTGCTATTTAAATCGACAGCAGAAGTGTCAGTGTATCTGTGACATTTTTTTAAAGATGGCTGAGGGGACCAGGAGCTGACAAATGATTCTTCCACTTCTCCTGGCTAATTTTGGATTCGTTGCATTTACCAACAGGTGCTGACACGTTGCCAGGTCCCAAAATTCCCCCGTGCCTTTAACTTGGGGGTTTCCAGGTCCCAAACCTGGGGAGTGGAGAGCGGAGTGATCAGGTGCGTGCTCTGTAGCGCACGGAGATGTGTCCCACGGCGTCTGCCCTGGTCTGACAGCCCCTCCTGACCAAGCTGGTGGCAGGATTCACCCACCTCCTCCCTGCTGCTCCCTGCCCTCCCAGAGCCCATCATTGCGTTCCTGCAGCCCCACAGGCAGCAGGCCCAGTGCCACCGCTCCCCCAGAGCAGTGCCTCCCTGCTGGCCCCCGAGCTCACAGCCCTGCTCCATTGGAGCTCACTGCAGCTGTTACCAGCAGAGAGGGCAGGAAGAAATTCTTCGGTGGCTTTTCTAAAGGAGTGTAATCTGCGCAGCTGGGCACCATCAGGAGGCTCATGCTTGACAATGTGCAGGTTTGAAACACATCTGTATCGATCTGCACAGTTCTTCGGCTTCCTGCAAGGCTTGCCTCAGCCCTACATCAGTATTTTGGTGTCAGGTTGAGGGCATGAACTCCTCTTTAAATCAGTTCTTAGTGTACAGATCGATGGAGGTGAGGATGTAGACAAGTGTTCAGAATTTGGGTTAAAATGCATCTGACTGTTTGCTTACCTTGCTCCTTTACTGGATGTGGATGTGGATTGGAGGAGTCTGAACTAACCAATGCCTTAAATAACCACACTATCGGGTAACAACAGAGAACAGAGCTCCTCAGTGTTGCTGCAGGCTGAGCCGCCCTGGGAACTCTGCGAGCCTGGAGTCAAAAGTGCTGACCTGAATAAGAATGAGACCATTTGGGGCAGCTGAAACTTAGTGCAGAGCCTGACTAAAAGGCCTCCCATTTCACTGGGAGTCAGTGTGAATAACTTGCTGTTCCTTGGCTGAAGCTGTGGTGCAAAGAGCAGGCGGCAGCGTTACACAGCATGCTTTTCATTGCTGATGTCAGTTTTGATACAGTCCCACTGGGACTATAGAAGGCTCTGCCCTATTATGTTTTGGAACAATAGGATCACTGCAAAAGAAAGACACCAAGTGCGAACGTGCCAAGGTGATTCCTTTCCAGTCGCAGCTTGAGCAAAAACATTCAGGAACCAACATCCTCACATCTCGAGGTGGTCAAAATCAGTGCTCACGTCTGCGCGATGTGGCCCCTATTGGCCTTGCAGTACACTTGTACCCTAATTCTTGCGAGGATGGCACGCTGTGTTTCTGCTCTCCTGAAGTGCTGTGAGGTGGGCTGGAGCTCGAGCACTGTGAGCACCAAGCACCCGCAGCACTCAGAAGGGATGATGTGGGTGAGGATGCTGATCCCATGTGTCCTATCTCCAGTGGTGGCTGAAGTCTGAAGGTGTAAGAATGCATATCTCTACCCAAACCTCACTAACAGTCACTTACAGCTTACATCTCTATGGACCTCTTTCTAAGATGGGACAGTTTTAAGGAAATGCTGATGTCTACTGCCTGTACTTTTAACAAATGTTGGAGTTTCAATGACCTCGTGGTGGGTTTATGATTAAAACTCAGCCTCCTTGTAGTGGAAATGCAAAGTCAGGGCCTGAAGCAGTGATGGAGCACCTGGTGGGAAGGCAGGGCCAGCCCAGGGCAGCTCAGCTGCAAGCAATGCACCTGAGTGATTGGAAGGGGTGGAGCCGTTCCCAGACCCCATTTAAGGGCTGGCAGTGGAGGTGGATGCATCTCGTCTGGAGATTTCTGTGTACCTGAGGATGTTATGGGCCTCCCAAAGGTAAGCATGTTCTTTATTTTATTTCTTTGCCTGCTGCTGTTGTGTCTAAGTGGATTCTTGCTTGCTGTGGTCTGGGGCCTTGCTGCTCTGCTGTTTTGTTGTGCTTTCCATCATGTTACGCTTCTCTTCACATATCCCTGTTTTGCTGGAATGTTAACAGTGAATGAGTAGTGCCTGTTGCTGCCTGTGAGCTGTTTGGGTTAATGCTGAGTAGCAGTTGTTGCCATGCTGTTGACTGGGAGAGCCACCAGGTGCAGTGAGCATGGTGTTGGCCTCTAATTTCTGGTTGAGTGGCCTGGGACAAGTACTTACAGCTTCTGTTGATAAGTAACCACTGAGAAGATATAAGAGCTTTCTGAATACAGTCCTCATTTAACTATATCATGAGGGTAATAAATACATCAGAGGGGTAAGCACCAGGGAGGAAGAGCTATTTAAACACGACAATGTTGGCACTAGAACAAATGAGTGTAAGCTGGCGATAAATACACTTGGGATGGAGTTAGAAGATCTCTCTCCATCAGAGAAGAGCACTTCTTTTGGTTAAAGGAGTGGGGGAAAGAAACTGCTGTATGTTTGTTGTTTCTTCCTAAAATGATCTTTGTTAGTGGGCAGATACAACTGGCACAACTGCTGTTCTGCACATCCCTTCCTGAGCTGTGCTCCTATTTGAAAAGATAAGGGTAGATTTCTTTGTTGATCTGCTTCTGTTAATTTCTGTAATGGGCTTCCTGTGCAGTTCCTTGAGAACACAAGTGGTTGTGATTCCAGCTTTGGACAGAAGACTTTAGATTTCCAATGGCTTCTTGAATCTATTCAGAGCAATTGAGGGTACAAATGGAAGAGCAATGTGAAGAGCAGCCAGCAGAGCTAACTGGCATCGTTCTGGGCTTCCCTTTTCCAGTGCTAAAAGTAACAAGTCATTGGAAACTGGGATTTGCAAAGAAAATCATGTCAATAGCTAATAAGCTACAGGGGGAAGGTAATCTTTCATGTCTCGTCTCCATAACCAAATACAGAAGTCTTCAGTTTTACTCTGAGGGCTATGCATGTGGATTTTACTTAGAGCTGTTACATGTCTGAAATATAGGATCCCATCAGGTGATGGGCTGCAGCTCAGAGGCTGCCTGTGATCACAGCACTGCAGAGGATTGCTGGGCTGTGCAGGCGCTGCCTTCTGCTCAGTGCTACCTCTCCTGCAAGTGTGCTGAGGTCCTGTGCTTGGCTTTTCGTATGTCTTTTTTTTGAACTCATGCTTGAGCAAGGCCAGAAGTTCAACAGAACTTGTTTTTCATAGGGGAGAAGTTTCCCACTTGCTGAAGCTGAACTTTCATGCAGAAAAACGTTGTTACCCATGAAGTTTTCACTGTAATTCTTACAGTCAGGGTGGAATTTCTGGCCAAAACAGAAGTTTATGTGAGGCCAATTATTTCGTTCTTTCTCAAGGTGCTTGTCTCCTTAGAATCCATTGTATCCTAAAGGCATAACCATGCCTATGTGTCACCCTCCAGCCTGCTCACAGCCGCTTTCTCCTCTTTACCTGGCAGTTCTTATCCTTTTAGTTGGGATCAGCCTCCCTGTTAGCCTTGAATTGCCTTCATATGCTTGCCACTTCCAGGAACGACCTGCTTCAGTGCTGCAGGAGCTAACAGGGTGGGATGGAGGTCTGTAGGAACAAATGGGGCAGCTGCTGCTGGCTATTGGTGGGCCTTAACCTAAATTCCTAGATTATGAGCATCAACTCAATAACTCAGCTGCTCCAATCTGCTCCTCAACTCCTCAGTATCTTCCAGATGGCTTCTTTCCTCCTTAACTCTGATAGCAAATTGGAAATTGCTATTAAACCTGCAACCTACTCAAGCAGTGTAGCTGTAATAGTGTCACCGCACACTTTGTAGTATTGTAAGTACAGAAACAACTGCAAGTAAGCAGTTATAACTTGATTTAACAGCTTCTGCTGTGGAGAACTGGATGTGCAAGGCATTAGGAAAGCAGATTTATTTGAACACCTTCTGGTACGCCTTTACAATCAGATTTCTTCCCACTGTATAACCTGATTTTACATCAACTCCTGCCTCCTCGTATGATCTTCTGTAATGATCAAAGTGAAGAGTTGCTTACCCCGGAGATGTTTGCACTTCTCAGAGCATGGAGCTGCAGTGCTTGCAGCACCTGGCTGTTCTCTGGAGCTGCTGCTCCTGGCCCCAGGGAAATGGTGTCAGGAGGTGATCTGTGCTGAGAAGTATTTGGAGGAGCCCCTAAGCAGCGCGCCTCAAACCGATTGTAATGAATCTCTTCTTCTCCATTTCCTCTCCTCCCCTATAATGTACCAAAAGAACAAACTGAGAAGCACTGTGTATATTATAAGCCCACAAGGAAATAAGCCAGAAAGTGATAGGCTAAGTCTGAGTTATTAAAGCTGGGTCATACCCCAAAGGAGGTTACAGCAAGAGGAGCCAACATAAATACACACTGTATTTCTGTCATACATCCTTCTTACCCTGGGTGGTCTGCAGTCAGTTAACGGAGCAAGGGGAGGAAAGCAGAACGCATGAATGTTAGGGGATAGCAGAGTAGCTGGTTGGAATCCCGTTCTCATTAACTAATTTATATTCCTTCTCTGGCTTGGAGTTTAGTGGTAGTGTGGTGCAAATCTGGAGAAATCCCCCCCTACTTATTCATTTGACTGAAGTCCTGCTGCTAGCAGAGCTGCTCTTTTCTCTTCTCCTGTTGAATGTTCCTAATCCCCTCAATGACACATGGATGTTCTCAGCTGAACAAACCTAGCGATAAGAAACTCTACTCTGTGTTAAATGTGAAAGCTGTGATGCTGCTCTGCTTTGTGTGTTTTTGGGCCTTGATCACTGGATAACCTGCAAGGGAGGGCTCACACAGTCTTTAGGGAAGGACTCGTGGTGCTGGAAGGCATTAATGTATTGGCCATGAGTATAGAGCATGATCTCGTAAGATGTAGAGCCAAATTCTGGTTCTTATTAAACTGGTGTGAATCTGGAACATGCTACTTCCAGTGTTGTCACTCAGGATTTGCTCTTGGCGTAATAAGAAGAGGAGAATCAGTCCAAAGACTGAACCATCGACATGTGCAGAGTTCACCTCTGTTGTTGGGTATGTGCAGCCACAAGCATGAGTGCTCCCACAGGGCGAAGCTGAAGGCTGAGCAGAAGGAGCTCACCTGCACTAGAGCATCTGAAAGCAGAGCTGAGCTGCTGCATGGGGGGCAGGGTGTGCCCTGCTCAGCCCTATGAAAACAAACAAACATACAGGGCTGGGGGAAAGCCCTGCAGTAATGTGCCGAGCTTGTTTTGCTTGACTATCACACATCTAAACACAATATTTTCTCATTCTTGGGCCCGCATCAATTTCTGACAGTACAATTGGAGGCCAGCGCCTGGAGCATATTGTCTGGAGGAGCTTGCTGAGGAAACCGAGAGTTTGGTCAGCAATTGTAAATATCCTCCTGCAATTGGGTTTGTTTGTTCTGCTGTGTGCTGGGCGGCCCGGGCTGTGGGACACCCTGGCACCAGGTTAGTGGTGGGAAAGATCCACTGCTCAGATAAGGATGGGAATAAACTCCACCCACAGAAATGCCAAAGAAAAACCCCTGATTTCTCCATTAATGGCTTTAAGGGGTGGTGAGCTCAAGCACAACAATGGGGTATTGACAATTATGTGCCTCCTTGGCAGGAAAAGGGCTTTCCCTTGCTTGGAGACGTCAGTGCACCTCTTCTTGGAATTCTTAAGTGTTTGCAAATCCAGCAGTGGCTCAGGGGTGAGCAAAGAAAGAGAAGCACCCAGCAGAGATACCACAGGCAGGAATGGCTGCGGTCCAGCATCATCTGGGTGCTGGGCAGGGGCTGAGGAGCACATGCTCATGTTACCTGTATGGTTGTGGGGATTTCAGAGCCTGCTCTGTGCTGAGAGCTCTCGAAATGGCCGTGGCTGTGCATGGCATGCTGCCTGCTGCCTTCATTTCAGAGTGTTCCCTTGCTAATGAGCCAGAGGTGCGGGTCTGTTCCCTCTTACACCACATAGATCCAGAAGGCACACTAAGCCCTGCTCTCTGCTAAATGAGGTTATGCTGTGAAGGCAATGAAGGAGTTCCAAATTTGCATTGACATCACTGGGAGCGGAACAGGGCACGGCAATTGGATTCGCTCAGCATAACATGAGTGAGGCAGGGAGACCGTGACCAACAACTTGCACATTTGTTGCCTTGCGACCAACCTGGACCCTCAAAGCCTTGCTGTAAAACTCAGTGTGGGTTTCTCTATGGCACAAGGGTTGCAGATAGAGAGATGCTGAATGTCAGCTCACTCCCAAGTATCACTGCAACCCCACAGCTTCCCAAGGCATAGATGCGGGACCCAGCCCACCCCACTCTATTGTTTGTAGGCTGCACAGAGGCTTATCCCTGGAGGATATCCTGTCTGAGATTACCCTGTGCCTGTCTGCCCCATGGGGCTGGGTACTCACAGAATTAAATAATGCCCAAGCAGGGCTCATGTGCAGGGGCGCAGGGCTGCCCTCTCGCTGAGATTTAGTGCTGTGCCCATAGGGATGGCTCAGTGGGGGTGTTGCAGACATGGGGCATCCCTGGGCTGGAGGGCTCTGCTGGGCTGGCAGCACCTGGTCTGTTCCCATCGGCTACCAGCAGATGCAGGGAAATGGTTCTCAAACATCTCTACCCAGTGGATAGTGCAGTTTTGGTAACACTGAGATGTTTTCTGAGCCCACGTTGTGTTTGCTGAAGCTTTTGTTTAGGCTTTAGGGTTTTTTTGTCTTCACTGAGCAGTGATGAGAGGGGACCATGGTCCCTGCAGGACAGAGACAAGCTGGGGTGTCAGGGTTGGTTGTTTGCGTGTGGTTCCATCTCATAATGAAGAGAAATTTAGCTTTTCAGCTCATTCATTAATCTCCAGGATCCTTACAGGCTTTCCTAGAAGTGATAATGTTCTTCATTTATTTCAGGTGGTCGCTATATCTTTCATTAGTAACAGAAACACCAAAATGTTCCCTTTGGGTGCAAGTGGCAAATCGTGGTTTTGTGCATAACTACCTTCCCATGAGACGTGGAGAAGAAACATCAGAAAAGAAACCAAAAATGAAACCTTCTCACTTCTTGAGAAGCCTCTCACTTAGCTGTAATTGGAAGAGGAAAAGGAAAGTTCACAGTGATTTAAACAGAGCAGAGAGGGGATGGGGAGGGGGCTCTGGTGGGGATGTTTGGGGCTGGTGGATGCCCACAGGTCCCTGTTGCTGTGGAAGGACCTGGGTCTCCCCAGGCTTAGTGCTCAGTGTGGGGCTGGCAGTGGGAACCCCGAGGGCAGCGGTGTGCCCAGCCTTCCTTTCACTTTCTGGGTCCAATTGATCCTCATTCAACTTGCCTGAACTTTGCTTGCTCTGTTGGCTGGGTGCTGGTTCCTGAGCAACGCCAGCGCGGTTGGAGAGGATTTGTTGTATTAGCAGCTATAAATCACGGCCCTGCGCTGAGCCGGCTCAGCAGAGCGCTCCTCCCGGCTCCTTCCCTCTCCCGTCTGGAAAAACAGATGGTTGCTGTCCTCCCCTGCATCTGGGGGGATGCACTGTGACTGACACGGGTGTGTGCTCCTGAGGGTGTGCGGGGAAATCCAGGCGTGCTCAGCTTTTGCGTTTTACGAGATCCGATGAGAATTCGGATTTCACTTTCTGCAGAGGGGGGGAAAATATCAGCTCTTTGCTGCTGTTTGGGCAAAGTAGGAGGGGAGCGGGCACCGGGTCCAGCACAGAGAGCCTCCCCTTGGGCTGCAGCGCTGGGAGTGTGGCTCCTGCAGAAGTTGTAGCACAAATAACTTGTTTCAGCACTTCATTTGGCTACAAGCTCCTTTGGAGCTGGCTCGAGTCTGGCTCTTAATGAGCTGAGAAGACTTGAGCTCTTCTGCACCCAGGCTTAATATTCACCAGAAATCCAGCTTTTTTTTTTCCCTTCATATGAGGAAAACAGAGGCATGACTGAGGCAAGATGTTAAATTCCTCCCCAGGGAGGTTGTCTGTGATGATGCAGAGTCTGCGGGACCCCATCCTGGAGACAGGGATGGAATGCTGCTGTGACTGAGGTCTGAGGGGCAGTGGGGACAGCTGGAGCCCATCTCCCTCCACCTGGCGTGGATGTGGTGCTGCGAGTCCTTAATGTTGGCCCATGGGCTGTGATGAGGTTACTGCAATACTGACTCACTTGGCAGATGGACACAGCCCGTGAGTCACCCTGAATCACATCCGCTGCATCTCGGGGTGCATTGCTTGCTGCTCTTGGAGTCTTTGATGTGAGCTTATGTCTGATTCCTTGGAAACTGTTTCCCTTAATTAAATCAAAGGAAAAGCATCATTGGAGCTCAAAGACCCAATTAGCAGGAAAAGCAAACTCCAGCTCTGAGCATTTAAACCCATTTCTGGCAGGACACGCTGAGCTTTGCTTCATGCAGCCAGGAGTTTCCAAAGGGCACTGACTGTTGCAAATGGCATGATGATGCTGATCACAAACTCTCCCTCAAAGAACTCGTGATGATGGGCAGAGGTGGATGGAGAAGCTCAGGTGCTGCAGGGCAGCAGCTCAGTGGGGCAAGCACTGGGGGGGTTGGGTGTTGCTCCTGAGCGTGCACTCATTGATGAATGTGAGGAAAAAGGGAAGATCCTCCTCCTGCAGGTCCTGGGCCTGTTTTATCCCCTTCCATCAGCTCCGGTAAACCCAGATTAGTTCTTTCATTGCTCCTGTTGCAACAAATGGGCAAACAAAAGTCAAACCAATGTCAAGAAAAGTGTTTGAGAAAGAGAAATGGAACAATTTGAAGCTAGTAAGCAAAGGAAAATAAAAGCAAATGGGCTGAAGCTTTGCTGGGTAGCAGGGAAAACAGCCCTCTGCACTCTTACCAGCAAGGCAGAGGCGTTTGGGGTGGGCTGTGTGCTGTCCCCACTGCCTGTAGAGATTGCTCCCTACGGGCACATCTGTGGGGCTGTGCAAATGAGGGAGGGGAAGGTATCCTGCTCGAGTTTGCAGCCCTGATACACACAGAGATGTTATTTCCTTCTCTGCTCCACTCCCTCCCATTGCCACCAGTTAAATACACTGATCAAGGGTGCTGCAGGTGGATTTGTTGTGAATCTATGATCCCAGAGAGGGCCCTCAGGGCTGCGAGGGGCCCTACCTGCTCTTGCTATTGGCTCGTAACGATGCTGGTATCTTGATAGTAGGATGGATGTGTCTGGCTAATGAGAGCAGTGGTGTGCCCAGGCCAGTGTTCAGGATGCAGTGGGGTGAGCCTGTGCCTACGTGTGCCCTGCAGCAAACCCCACACCTCAGAGCTGCGGGCAGAGCAGCTGCGTTGTGCCATGTGCTTTGAGTTACCATCAAATTCCTGTGTTGTTGTGCAACTTCTAGGAAGAGCCATTGCTGGTACTGCCATGGGCAGTGCTGTGGTGGCAGAGCTGTGGTGGGGGCAGCCCTCGCCTGTGGCCCTGGGATTTCTGCACAGACATGCACATCTGTGCACATCCCCTGCAGCACCCGGTGCCGTGCAGGCAGGGGAGGACTTGTCTTTCGTGCGCATCTCTGCATCCTCAGTGTGCATTGGTGGGAACGTGGATGTGTCCTTTCTGCAGTGGGTTGGGGCAGCTGTGCCAGTCTGGCTCTGTACACCGACACTTTTATCCCAGTGTCAGTGTTTGCAGAGATGATGTCAAAGCAAAGCGTGGGCTGGGCACTAACTGCTGCTGTCATCTGCTCAGGGACAAGTGCCCGTGGTTTGGCTGCAGAAATTGTTTTTATAAGTATGCATGGAGTTATGGAATACCTGGAGGAAAACACCTAATTTTTATTTATTAAATATTTGCAAACTTTCCTGCTGTCCAATCTATCGCAAAGTGGCGGTGCTGCAAGTTTGGCTTTTCCTGGGTTAAAAGGACTGGGTGCCTTGCACAGGATCCCATGTGCTTGTGGTTGTTGAGTTCAGCATTTTGCTGTGTGTTTTTGGAGGAGTGATTCATGTGTTTCCGCTCAGGGCTAACTCCATTCCAGCTCAGAGCAGGCCAGCAACGATATGGGCTTGGTTCTGTGACTTCCACTTAGCTAATCCAAACCCAGAATGAAGGGTGGCTCAGGCCCAGCTTCCAACTTACCTGAAATGAAATGGTCTAAAACCAAAGCCAGGGGCTTTGCGGGAACACAGACCTCCTTTTAAACTGCTCTTCCTCCATCATTTATCTTTGCAGAAAGGATGAGCAGGACATTTTTTTTTAAATGAGCATCAAAAACCAGAAAACTGCTAGTGGCACCTGGTGAAATACTGAAATTGCAGAGGGAGTTTTTGGATTCCCCTTTGAGCCCTCACATGTTTCTGTGCCAGCAGGGATGCTCCACCAGCAGCAGCTTCTAAAGGGTGCCCGGAGCTCAGATGGGAGATGTCGATGCTCGAGGAAGAGCTCTGATCTGTCCTGGGGGCACAAGCCCTTGGGGTCCCGCCCTGAGGAGAGTGGTGACTTCAGCCCAATTCAGAGGCAGGGGCTCCTCTCACTGCCCCGTGGGCTCCTGTGCTCAGGGGAGCAGCGCTCGCCGTGCAGGCGCAGCAGGGAGCAGCAGTGGCACAGCACTGCATTTCTGAGTGCCTCCAAAACCCAGCGCTGCTGCATCTGTGTGCGTGAACTGAACATCTGGGAAGGGTTAGGGTCAAGCGTGTAAATGGGGGAAGCACAGCACATCTCATTAAAATACTCAATCTGTGACGTCAATTGAACCGATTGAGCCCTTCTGCATTGCAGTTGGGGAACCATTAACTTTATCCAGTGGAGAGTGTTTATATGGAAAATATGAGGCCAGGAAGTTTCTCTTGATTGTGACATTAAAGCTATCAAAGTAGCTTGTTCTTTTCATTTTTTAATATATGCATGTGCTGCTTTCCCACCCTGTTGCTATAACAGTGGCCACGTCCCTGCCCCTCAAGGTGCCACTTGCCCCCTCCTCACACCCTTGGGTGCTGCCATGCTGCCCCAGGTTCTCCCATTTTACAGGCAGCTTCCTACAACCCGTGCATGCCTGGCCGTGCTCCAAAATACGCTTGGAAGAATTAAGATTAGGTTTAGGCATGCAGTAGAAAATAGCTTCCATGGGAACAAAACTTCTGCTCTTGCTGTTCTTTAAAAAAAAAAAAAAAAATCAAGGCAGCATGTGCAAAGAACAGCCCCAAAGATCAGGGGATGGATGTAGGACACCCCCATGTGCCCAGAGAGCGTTTGCTGCTCTGCTGAGAGAAGCACTCAAGGTGTGCAGTGCAGGCTGCGTGGGCACTGAGCTCCTGCAGTGTGGGTCCCTTTGTTTGAGCATTGCTCTCCTCTTTGCCAGTCCCTTCCAGCTCTCTGTTCTCCTGCCTCTTGTCTATCAAGAAGGGGGTTTGCTCCTGTGTTTTAAATCTTGGGTGTCTATTTCTGTCATATATTTTCCTGAAATGCTCTTATCTTAAAGAAAGGGCCCAACCTCTCTCCCCATCACCTTGGCAGTGTTCGTTGTGGGTGAGTTCAGCCTGGGGTTCCTTGGAGAAAGGCCCCGGAGTGAACCCTTCCTCTTTGGGAAGGGGCTCTCTGCAGGTGGGCTTCTACTTGTTAAACTTGAAAGAGATTTTGTTTAACTTCTGAGCAAGCCCTTTGCTTTCGGTGACCTGCTCTCAGGCACACAGACCAGCTGGGAAAACAAGAGAGCCAGCAAAGCTCTGGTGTCTGGTGAAGACATGGCAGAAACTATGAGAAAAATGGGTTTCTTGCTGTGCAGCTGGGTGGTCCTATGGAGCCTGCATGTCGGGCTGGGTCCTGTGAAACTTACCTTACTTCTGAGCACCTATATCTCCCTGGCAAGATCAGGCGTCTCATTTACCTCCTCTTATGTCCCAAGACTTCCGAAATCCACATGCTGCTACTTTAAAACTGCGCTTCATGAAGCAGGACTGGGGATGGTGGCCACCTGGCCAGTGGGGATTGTAGCACCTAAAGAATTTTCCACCTTGGCTTTGAGCGTGGCCCTTCAGCTGGGCTGTGTGAGCAGCCTGCCCCGCTGTGAAGCTCGGGCATCAGTTTGCTGAGGCAAAGCATGAAGCTGCTTTTCAAAGCCGTGTATGTGAGGCTCTAGAGGTCACGATCCAGGACGGGTCAGCCAATGTGCTGTTTAAAAAGCATTACAATATTCAAAATGAAAACACTTTTTTTTCCCTCCTTTGAATCACGGCAATCAGCTGAAGTGCTTCCAGACCAACTGTTTGAAATTGGATCTTTTATTTCTTTTGTGTCATTTAGCGCTGGGTCTCCATGTTGTTGGAACAAAAAAAAGAGGCCACTTCTTTCAAGGTCAGAGTGATTTGCCAAGCCTGAGAATCTTGTTTTGTGCTCTAATTGGCTGAGCTGTTAGAATAAGAAGGAAAACACCACTTGGCTGCACTCTGCTCGTTGAGGCATCGCTCGGAGCAGGGTGGCACTGGTGGCAAGGTGTGGGCTTGTCACCATTTGTGTCCTATCAATGTATGGAAGCATTCCTATTGCCATTTTTGGGGAAAAGAAACGTGCAGTATCAGTGCAGAGTTCAACCAGAACTGTGGCTGTTAGACTGATTTTTCTTTTTTTCTCCAACAACTCTTATAAAACTCTGAGGAGCGCCTGATTTCAAAACAGAGCTGTTCTTTGGCAGAAGTTCACACAAACGGGTCTGCAGTTTCCTTGGGGTTTCGGGCAGCTGTGCTCTGCTCCGCAGCGCTGGGGGAAGCTCAGGCCAAGTCGTTTCTTGTTGTGCTTGTGAACGTTTTCGTGGTCTCCTTCACGCAACCTTGACTTCCACCTCCACTCGCTGCTCTTTGCTCAGTGGAAGGCGATGTTTGACGGGAGTTCAGCTGAGTTCTTGGGTGGAAGATCTGACGCACGTTGACAGGAACAGAGTGGAGCTGGGATGTTCTGAACTAATGGTAACCAGAGCTCTGATGAATGACATCAAAACTTGACTGAAGCGAAGCGATATACAGAGAGCCAGAAGACAGATAGGAACCACAGAGGAAGCCAAGGAGGAACAATGCAGCCATGATAAGATAGCGTCTGGGAGAAAACAATGCAAAAATGACTGGGGCAGCAGAAAACCATGCCTGGTGCCAAGAAACAAACCTGAGGAGATTGGTAGGGCTGATGGCCATATATCAATGGTCTGAGCAAGAGGGAGAGCCCAAGGGTCGGGAGCAAGGCTGGAAGGAGACCAGGGGCCCAGACCTCCCACCACGGGGGAACATGGCTCCCTTGTCGCCAGAGATGGAAAGGCCACTTGTTTTAGACTGCTTTTATCCGAGGGGATACAAAATAAAAACATGGGTGTGGAAGAAACAGAGAGGAAAAAAATATCCTGATGGTAAATGGAGTGGAAGTGGGTGAGGCAGGGGAATGGGACTGAGATCAGGGCTGACACCGGTTATTTATTGCTGTTTGTATCCCCATATCTTACATCTCAAGAGGAAGGCGAAGGCTTTGTCTGCCAGGGCTGGTTATCTGCTGAGGGCGGCTGGCAGCAGCTGGGTTCCCATGACCACGTCCCTTTGGTGGAGGTGACGCCCAGCTGACCCCACATCGGCTCAGAGGTGGGAATGCAGGGTGCTCGGGTAGCAATGGGCTGCTGTTGTGCTCACCTGAGCCTCGGGGCATTTGAAGTCATTCAGAGGTTTGCAGTGAAGGAGACGGCGCTGATGAGTTTGGATGTGGTGGGGTGGCACAGTCCAAGGAGGCCATCTCTGCTCAGCAAATGTGCGTAGCTGTAGGCATCTGACAAGTGCTGAGGCCTTGACACAGGGCTATGCATAACCCTCTTTTCTTTTCCTGAATTAAACTCACACTTCAAAACATCTGCTAACATGATATCAGGGACAGCAAAGCCAGTCTTGCTTTAATTTTCATATTTGTTCCCAGAGGTTACTTGGCAAAATTGTACTCTGTGTACTTCTACAGAAGAAATCTAGGACACAATTATTTGAATAGCGGGCTATAAGTGATAAAAATCTGTTTGTACCACAATATCTCCAGCCAAATGATTGACGTATATGTTTCTGTCCTTCCATTGATGTAACTTTTCAATTTCCTGTTGATGTCTGAGCTTGATTTATTTCTCCATTTATTTGGGTTTTACAAAGAGCACTAAGAGCTTGCCACTTGGGTCTCTTTTTTTGTCAGTTCAACCCTCTCAGTCCTCAGACTCTTCATTGTTCCTGCAAACAATGAGAAAGAGAGATGGAAAGAGCAGCTGTGAACAGCTGACTTGCTACCCAGGTGTCTGACTGGTGTTGGGGGGGGCTGTGTTCCCTGAAAAACCCTGAAAGAGCTGAATTTGGGCAAGTTCATGTGTTTGAGGGCAGCAAATAATATGATTTGTGGAGATCCCAGCAAGAGCCTGAAAAAAATCAAAGCAAAGAAGGAAAGCTGCTTTAGGAAACCTCAGGTTTTTCTCTGGTTGCACACCAGCTGTGTCACACAGAGAGCTCTGCAAGAGCTTCTTAGAAAGATTTTTGGCAAGTTATTTCTTAGATAAACTTTCCTCTTATCACCCAGTTCCTCTCTGTCTTCTTCACCCACTGGGCTGCTCCGCAAGCCAATGGTCAGCAGAGCTTGGAGCCACTGATTTTGCAGAGCAGCTTCAGCAGGGGCTGCTTGTGACCGCAGCGACTTGTGCCTCTCCTGCCTGCAATCCCACACACGTGGGCAGAGAACCTCTACCAATTCCCAGCTGGTAGAAGTCCTCAGGTTCCTTGGAAAGTAGTTACGTGTTGCCAGCTGTCCCAGGGTAGCAGAGTCTTGAAAGCAAATCAAGAAAAAGCAGATTGCATTGAGAAGCAAAACTGATTTACTGCCTGCAGATTTGTAACATGATCACACCAGTGCTCCAATATGCCCCTGGAATAGTGATATGTTCCTTACATGCTGCCCCACAGAGGTTTATTTGAGGCATACAAAAAGAGGGGTGAGTACACACGTCATCCCATGGGAAGATGTACAGGTTTTGCACCAAACCAGTTGGGGGACTGCTCAGCCGCACTTACTTTGAAGGCAAGTGGTGCACAGCACTGCTTGGAGTTGGCTGTGCTGCCAGAACAGAAGGACCCAGCAGCCCAAGTTGAGCTGAATGTGAATGCTGGAGCTGAACACCGTGCCTGCAATCCATCTCTATTCTGCAAAGCCCATGAGCAGGGGCACGAGGGCAGCGAGTCCTTGGCGGAAGTGGTTTGTACGGCACAAAGGAGGAGCAGTGCACAGAGTGGGATAGCTTACATGATGCAGATTTTGAGTTTGATTAAATTCCAAGCACGCAATTTGGAGTGCTGATGGGGGTAGGGCAGCGGGCACATTGCTGGGCAGCATCTGCCTCCTCCCAGCAGGTCGTGCTGCCAAGATCTGACCTCCTCCAGCTGAGAGCTCCCTGCTAAGTTGATTTGCAGGTGAAGAAAATTAGATTGATGTCAGTGTGTTGGCCTGGTGAGCTTAGGGTGGCTGTGAAGTGGTTTTGGTGGTAGGGAAGCTTGAGTTTTTGGGGACGGAGCTGAGGAAATGCTGCAGTAGCTCTGAGCAGTGTGTCGTGTGGTAAGAGCCAAATCCTTGCTTTGAGCTTCTGGCTTCTGCCAGCAGCGCTCAGGGGGTCTCAGGCCAGATGGGAGCCCCGGAGTGGGGCACTCTGCTGATAACGTGGCCGCTTTGGGGTTCCCAGAGCACAGGGAGGATGAGGGAGTCATTCTGTGCATAGTGGCTATGATGCCTTTTTCTTTTCAATCTTCCTCCTGGAATTTCCGCTCCTCCACCAAAAGGAGCGTTATAGCAACCGTTTTCTAAAAGCCGTAGAGATCGAACAGATTTACGAATCGTGCGTGCAAAGCGGGAAGCGGCTTCACCACGCTGCTTAAACGCTTCCTGAGAGAGAGAGAGCGCCGCAAAACCCAGCGCTGGGGAAGCGCTTCGCTCCGCGGGCGCCGCCGGGGGCCGGCACAGCGCGCAGTGCCCGCGCTCAGCCCGGGGGTCGCAGCGCTCGGTCCGCGCCGTGCGGCGCCCCCTGGCGGCAGCGGTGCCGCTCCGGGGCTGCGCGGGGAGAGCGGCAGCGCCCCCGTGTGGCCGTTCTGCGGCACTGCGCGCGGCGGGGCGCCTCCCGGGGCTTCGCTTTGGGGTTGGGGCTCCCGGTGTTACCGGGGTTTCGCTCCCAGCACGTTGTGTTTCCTTCCCCGCTGCCCTCAGCTTCTGAAGCCGTGGCCGCCGGCGGGAGTAGCCGATGGGTGCGAGCAGCTCGGAGCCCGGCGTGCCCGGATGCAGGAGGTCCCTCCATCCCGGTACCCCGTCTCGGCCTATCTGTCGTTCTGCTCGAAACTCCTTGGGGCTGCCGTCAGCCGTGCTCCCCTCCGCCTTCAGGATTGAAGAGATTTATTTCCCGGGGGCTATTTTTAGCAATGACACCGCGGTTAAGCCAATCATCCCGGCGCTGAGCGCTGCGCACCGGGCTCTAAGGCGCAGGAACGGGCGCTCTGCGGAGCACGAGGCGCTGCCGCCTGCTCGGCCTCGCCCGGGAGCGCCGCTGCCCTTGGGGGCTGTGCTGCGTCTCAGCCTTGGGAGCTGCCCTGTGGGCTCCGCCAGCTGAAGCGCTCCCAGGGTCCTGTGGACGCCTTCTCCCAAGCCTTATCATTGTACTATCTGTTCTCTGATGGTGGAGAAGTTCTTTGCTGTTTTTGTAATAACCTCAGCTTCTCCGTTGTGAAGGTCACTGTGCCGTGATTTCAAGCGCAAGTTTCAAAACGCAGAATTTTCTATTTATGCCCATTTTATTCATTTGTCCTCCCAGCCAAGCTGGGCGCTCGCTAAAGAAGCGCTTTCATCCGAAAGCATCTCTGAATTCGTGTGGATGGAACAAGCTGGGGAGAAAACTGCGGGAGGAATGGAGTGTGAAGTTGCATTGGTGCTACTTGGTGTCCTGCAAGCGCTCATCCTCACTGCGTCGGCTCCTCACTGTTAAGCGTGTCTCCTGCAGTGCCCGCTTTGCACTGATTTCTTCCGGATGCAAATCTGCCCAGAGATAACAGGGTTGGGGGGACAGGCTGGGGAGCATGGCTACTGTTGGCCTTAAGGCGGGTGCTGGGCGTCCAGGGCTGCGGCAGCCGGGTGGCCCCATGACATATTTCTTACTCACAGCTTAGACGCACTGGATCCGATTCCCGCTGACATGTAAAGCCCTTTTCCACAGCTCCAGCAGCGCTAAGACGGTGACAGCCTAATCCATTCCTAAAGCCCTCCTGTGCTGTAATGCTGACCAAAACCTTCGGGTGCTGCGTGGAAGAGGTGAGCGTGCTGACGTGGGGTCCAGGTGCTTGGCAGCATCGCCTCCTGCCCTTCCCCACGGCCTTCCTGCTGCTGTGTGCTGTGCTGTGGATTGGTCTTCCATTGCACAGGGCAGGGCAAAAAGGTTTTGGAATGAGGATCGGGCCAATTAGACTTTGAGAACAGTACCTTGCAAGTGGCTTTCTCCCTTATTTATCTCTGTACTCATTTACAAGTGAATACCGTGGTTTTATCCAGCCCACAGCCGCAGTGAGCACATCTGGATCCCGATCCCACCTTTAGGGGGTGTTCTCCAAAACACCCTTTGAGGAGACTCAGTTTGGTGCCTACCTGTGGAAAGAGAGTCCCCGAACAAGGGAGATGTTTTGCTGTCAATATAGCATTCAAATTTAGCTTCTGCCGCTGTAGGCAACGTGGCATTAAAAGAAGGAGCTTAAGTTATTAAACTGAGCTGCTTTAATCATCCAGTTCGGGGAAATCCATTGCTACAGGAGACCTGAGGATTAGTGTATTTTTACCGCAAAGCCAATACATCTATTCTGATCAGTTAGCGGTCACTCACTCGTGCATATGAAACTTCACTGTCCGGGTTTGCACTCCGTAGTATGGGATCAAATGGAGTTTTATTTGGAGATTGACCCTGTTACCTTGAATCTCATCATTCTGGTAGCTAGCTACGTGATTTTGCTCCTGGTTTTCCTGATCTCCTGCGTGCTCTACGACTGCAGGGGGAAGGATCCCAGCAAGGAGTATGCTCCCGAGGTCCCGACCAGCAGCCAGCCCCCCATCCGGCTGGTGGTGATGCAGCAGGGTGCCCCAGGCACCCGCTGGACGAAGGGGCTCGTCTCTGCCTACGAGACCTCCCCCGACCTGCAGGGGAAAAGGACTACTGTGGTGTGAGGGCCTCGTGCTCTGCCGACCCGCCTGCCTCGGCAGCTATGTTTACTCTCCATTTGCGAAAGGATAACGAGTTCACGAGGTAAGCCAAGATGCTGATTTATTTGCTGTGGGGTCGTTTTGTGTCCAGGAGGATCCTGTGCTGAAATAGGCTTGCAGTGCTGCCATTCATCCGTGCAGACTGATCTCCATTCCCGTGGGTGCTGCCCTGCAACCACTGGCAGTCAGGGGGAGCAAAGTGTTTGCTCTCAGGTACTCGGGAAGGGTCTCCACTTTAATCATGGGTTGTGCTCGGTACCGATATTTCTGCAGGAGTAGCGTTGTGCAAAGCATCCCACCCCTGCTGGGCTGTGCCACACTGCCTTGCAGTTTCTGTGCATCTTCCATGGGCAAATGACCTTGGTAGGCTGCTCCTCTCTCGAGCGAGAGAAGTGTTTAAGGATTTTAATAGGATGGAGATATATCTTTCTGGTAGCAGCCAGCTGCTGCTCCCAGCAGGACTCAGCATTGCCTGCTGCTGGCAGCCCCCATGGGCTCTGCTCCTGTCACAGCTCTGCCAGCCCCAGCCACTCCCAGACCCCAGGGAATGGGATAGGACCCAGAATACTTCCTGCAAAACATGGGACGGTGCCTCCTTCCCCAGGGACAGAGTGAGCCTGGGCAACGTACCTGTAATGTGATAGGAATGGGTCACTGTCTTCTCATCTCCGAGCCTTCCTCTGGCTATGCCATATTGCAGTGGGGTTTCCAGGGCTGTGAGAAGGCTGGGGATGTGTCCCCGCTGAATCCAATGATAGCTCCATCTGCTCTTGCTGTTCTTCCCAGAATTTGGGGGCTGCAAGCTAAGGGCCTTTTTTGGCCAACTCGTCCCACACTGGCCCCATCAGTCCCCATTAACTGCTTACCTGATACGTATAAAATTACTTTGGCTACAGGGAACTTCTGGATTAAGTTGGTTTCTTCTACCCACACATGTCCGTGACAGGGCAGAACACTGGCATCTGCTTTCTGGAATCCTAATGCAGGACACCCGATGCCAGGTTACTGCATCCCTTCGGACAGATGGTTTGAGTTATTGCGTGACTGAGCAGAGCTGTGTGCGGGCAGCGCTGTCTGCACTGTGCAGAGACCTGTGCTGCCATGCAGGTGACAAACAGGGAGTTGGTGGCGTGATGCTCTGCCATATACCATGCTGAAACAGCAATGCTGAATGCCTTGTTTTGTTTGTTCAGCACCGAAAAAGTGCAATTAATTATCTGTAAGTTCTAGCTGCTTGGCTATCAGTGGCAAAACTCTTGATTTTGGCGTGGTTGGGTTGAGCAGTGGAGCTGCTTCAGGAGCACAGCGTTGCTGCTGAGGGGACTTATCACTTGTGACAGTGCTGGTGGACTCTGCCCTGCAACGCTGAGCTCAAAGCAATGAATGATGTTTTCCTCCTGATAGTTTTTATGAGCAGTTGGCAAAATCCCTTTCCAGATGAGACACTAAAGTGTGTCAGGACTTTGCCATCCCGATGGAAGTGGGGGAAGTGGGTTTCTAAAAGCTTTGCCTATAGCAAAACAGTGTTGGTGTACTTGAAGCAGAAAGAGCCTTGGGTACCATGGAGAATTGCAAATGATCACTGCGAGTGGAGGGCTCTGATGCTGTGCTTGGCTTGTGCCTGGGGCAGGGTTAGTGTGGGCAGATGGGCACTTGCAGGAAGGCTCTTCTTCAGTTGGCTTCAGTGCCCTTCTAAAGTTATGTGTTACTGCTTCTATAAAGCCTTTCTTAACGGATTTCATAGAACCAACAGGGGAAAAAAGAGCAGATTGCTGGATTTCTGCAACATTAGTTCAAGTTGAATGTACCATTACGTTCACTGCATAAATCATATGTACAGTTCATCTGAGTCTATTTCACTGTAAATATACTGTCTAAGCCTTCAGGTTTTTTTTTAAAAAAATCCCTAATGAGGCACTCGATATGAATGGAGGATTAGCCCAGGCAGGGTAACCCCCACTGACCTGGGAGAGCTGCTTCCCGTGCTCTGAGGGTTCTTTTGAATTTCAGAAAGCATAAATCAAATCTTCCCTCCTTTTATGAGCACACTGTTCTTAACAGTGCAAATATTCATCCTCTGGCACTATGAATAGAAGCACAGAGACACATCCAAGTCAAACCACTTGAAGAAGAGATACAGAACTGATACAGCCCTGTGTCCCTGTGGGATCAGTAGTTCCGCCCGCACAGCGCTGGTTCTGGTGGGAGCCAGGGAGATGCAGGACATGATCCCGGGTGTGTGATGAGAAATGCTGTGCCTCCAGCTAGGCACCAGTTCTGGCTCCTGCAGGGAGCCGGGCAGCCCAGCACGGCATCTCCTGGAGGCATCACAAACCGCACAGCCAATCCCATGAGCTCCTTTGTACTTTCTACACTACAAAGCACTAAGCTGTGCCTTCTGCTCCAGCCCAGTGGCTGTGCTCTGCCCAGGGCCAGGCTCCCTGCCTCTGTCCTGCTGTGAAGGTGCAGGCGGGGAAGCGGGTGCAGATGGGGGTTAGGGCTGTTGTGAGGCTGCACACTGGAGGATGTGTGCTGGGAGCTGCCCAGGATGGAGGCGCTGGGCTCCTGGGACAGCAGGGAGGGCATGGCTATGGCAGCGGGGTGCTCCTTCATGCTGTAGGGTTAGAAAGCTGAACAGACTGCCTGCAAAGCATCCTGCCATTCATTGTGGAAAGCTATCTAACGTTACCAAGGAAAAGCATACTAGGAATACCAAAAAGGGAAAATCAGAGCTGCTGCCATTCCCAGCTTCCCATTCCAGCTCCTATTTCTACCTCGCGTGCTGGTCTCCTTGGAGACACTGCTTGTTAGATCCCTTCTCTCACAACAATGCTGTTTGGCATTAATCTTCCTAAGAGGCAGCCCCAGCCTGGGGGGTGGGTTCTGGGGGCAGCACCAGTCCCCACTGCTGTGGGTCACTGCTCCCTGCGCCGCTGCGGATGCTCTGCGGGCACAAACCCTGCCCCAGTTTCTCCATCTGTGAATGGCGGCAGCAGTAACTGTTACACAGCTGGGGTGTTGGGTTGAGTTAATTAATATTTATGAAGGATCATGAGATCCTTCCATGGGCAGCGCTATGGAGGTACTGTTAATTATGAATAACTCTGATTAAGTATCTGTGTCTGTTCTGGAGAATGCAGACACGGCCATGCTCCTGAAGCGCCCACATTTCACACTCCTTCAGTACTGAAGGACCATGGGATAGCTTTTCCTTACCCTAAAAATACACCGTGCTGTTGCTGAGTTCAGCCTGAGCAAGGAATACAGGCTTAGCACCCCACTCCAATGCAGATGTGATTACACCAGGAAAAAGTAAATTGACAATAAGCCTTATTTTGCTTGCTGAAACAATGTGTGCTAACCTGGCAGGGAGCCTCCTTAATTAATTGAGGCTCTGTTTACAGCTGATGGAGAGAGGTAGCTTGTAGGGACATGCCATCAAGTCTTCTCCAGTGCAGACAAGACTCGGTAAAAGCTGCATTTTTATTTATATACCTCTGCAGAATTGAAAATTGGGGCAGCGCATGTAAAGCCAAGTGTTTGGTCCCTGGGGTATTGAATAGAAGGCAAATGTCTGGCATCAGGAGGCCGGCTGTTTGTTTTGGGAAGCAGAGCTGGCCGTGCTCCCAGCGCTAACTCCGAACAGCTGAGGAAGAGGCTGGCTGGGAAGAGCTCTGTTGTGACGCAGACAGGGGAAAGCCAGGAAATTCAAAGCCGGGGCAGAGACTGCTACTTTAACTCGTTCTGGCACACAGAAAATAATTGGGAAGTGTTAACGCTACGTCCTTGGGCCGCGTATTTACAAGGCGTACCGGCAGTGTGCTCCATGGCAGGACAGCAGCTCTGCCAGCTCCATGCAGTGGGGTCAGGGAGCTGCCTGGGGCAGGAGCTTCCAGCCAGCACTGAGAACACAGCTCAGCACTGCCAAGCCTGTTTGCGTGGCTGTCCAGACAAGGTCGATGGCCTGAGAGGACGCATGCACATCTGCTGTTACCCTTACTGTGCTGGAGGGACGAGGGATCCTTTTCCTTTCTGTCTAGCTAACTTTGTCTCATCAGCTTTGCAACACAGCACATCCCTGGCATTCCTTCCTCTTGGGATTTTGTGTTCTCAGCATTACAAAAGCCTAGCTGCTTCTTTGGGTAACACTTAAATGTTGTTAGGAGGGTGCAAGGTAACGTTATGTCTGGGCTGACCTCTCCCTGTTTTGCCCAAACGAAAATGCTTTGCCCACTCCCTCTGCTGAAGGTGAACGCATGGTTCTGTTTCACCACCTATTTGTTCATAAACGTTGGTGTGCAGTGGGAGGGACCATCCCCCAGCCGGGTGCATCGCATCTGGGATGGTGGGCAGCAGAGTTTGCAGCAAGAGAGCAAAAACAGGCGGCAGCATCAGAGGGCCTGAAGCATTCCTGCCTGGGCGTGCATCCCTCGGGAGCAGAGCAACCGTGGCACAGGGCTTCGGCTTCCTGTATTGCTGAAGTGGAACAGCTGCCTGTGGGGAGGCAGGAACCAGGGAGGCCAGATGGCTGCTGATTTTCAGAGCAGAAGGCCAGACGTGCTTGCAGGATGGAAAGGATGCAGGAAAATGATGAAAGCCGGGCTGTGCCCTCAGTGCACCTCTGTGTCGGTATGCTTTGCAAAATCTTGCTCTTAGCCAGGGTAGACCGGGCCCAACTATGCTTGGTGCTGCCCAGTGGGCGTAGCAGGCTCTGTGGGCATGGGCCGCATCGTGTCCTGCTCAGTGCTGGGAGCATTGTCGTGCACCTGGCCAAATTTTTCATTTCTCTATTTTAGCACTACCCTGACAGATTGGCTCTAACACCTGCAGGGTGCAGCTTTGCTGTCTTAGCAGATAAAGCTCTGTCAGCCTGGCTGCATCCAGCTTGGGCATGCTGAATAACCCAACAGAGGGCAGTGGGGGCTTGGATAAGCTCTGAGTTCAAAGGGATACATCGGGCTTAGATTTTAATGCATGCATACACCTTCATACTCAGAGGTGTGTGACTTTGTGCATGTAATTACAGGTTGTTATATAAAGATTGCAGGTGTTTCCATTTTAACTCAGTGTCTTGGTATCTTGAATTTAATTCCAAAGTCCCCCCAGCTTGATTTTCATCCTCCCTCTCTCCTTGGGATTGCCTTCTTTCTTCTCCCTAGAAGCTCATGTGACAGGGCAGATGTCCTGACAGCTGTGAGAAGCAATCGCTGTCCTGAGCATTGTCCTCCAAAAAAGCATTTTCTGGAATCCAGAGCCTCATGTTTGTGCCCTGGTTTCACGTCCAACTGCTGGTCTTCTGCTGCTGGTCTTCGTGCTCTTTGTTGCTCCTTGTACAAAATGATCGCTAACTGCTCCAGCTAACAAATTGTTAAAAGGTGGCATTTGGTTCCTCAGAGCAGCCCATGGGTTTGAGGACAGCCCTGGTGAGCAGGGAAGGCAGTGAGTGTTAGGAGCATCCTGAGGCGGCACTCGCTTTGTGTTCTGCTATGGAGTCTCAAGCAGTTGTTTTTCCTAACTTATTAGGTACAACGTTGGACCGGGCAGTGTTTTTCGAAAGCTAACGGAATGAACAAAATCAAGTATTCGTTTCAATTGGGATTTGTCTAATCCTTCTTCTGACATCTGTCCAGGAAACACAAAACACAAAGTGGCAAGCAGCAGCTTTAACTTGGGCCCCCCGGGAGGCCAATGTCTCCTTTGGCAGAGGTGGCAGTGCCTTCCCAAGGCATTCTTGCATTACTTAGGGCTTGGTGCAGTAACAAAAACAGCTGCTTTGCTTGTTTTGAAGACTTCGGTTCTTGGCAAGCGCTTTGTTCTCTGGGTGGTTCTGTGCCCTCAGCACGAAGCAGCGTGGATGTCAGCCGTGGTGCAAAGGGCATGTGTGACACTGGGTGACAGGGCTGGGGCCCTGCCCTGCCAAGCTGAGCTCCTGCTGCTAGCAGCCTGTGCATGGCAGGAGGCAGGCTTGTACACAAGCTGTAAGTCATCAGGTCTTCTCTGCCACTGCCCTTTGCATGTAAGGTAATAGCAGCCCTACATTCTTTCAACAGTGCAGTAATTTGTAGCTCGACAGTGGCTTAATGAAACTCCGCTGTTCTTCTTGCTGGAATTTGAGAACTGACATGAAGTCCTTCCTTGACCTTTCCCTCTTGGCCCCTCCTGGAAATTAGTGCCTTTATTTTAATGAGCTCAGAGAACTAGGGAGTTGGAAGAAAAAAGTCAGCTTCAAAAATACCTCATCTCCTCTGGAAAGTGTGTCAGGACACGTTTTCAATACAAAGCTCTTACCTGACCGGGCTTGTGCTCTCCTGATGTTGTGCCTTCTGCAGCCAAGCTGCCTCTTGGCCCAGCCTCTGCTGTATGACACACAGCCATGTGTGTTGTGCGTGAGGTATATTGCAACTTGCAGACCAGATCTCAAGCAGTTGTAAATCACCCTGGTCTTTACTCCCCTCTCTATCACTTCTGCAGCCAAATCTAGATGGCAAACCATGGGCCACCTATCAGTGCACATACAGATACATCCCTGCAAGGCTTCCAGGCGGAGCTCACAATGTGCTCATATGGCCAAAATGGAAGATGCTGCTGCCTGGCTGCAAAGCAAGAAACAGCCTCTGGTTTTCAAACCAGGCTCCTTCTGCGCGAGTGATGCAGTGACTGGGATGTTGAGGCAGTGCAGAGGGGCAGCAGCTCGATGTTCTGAGGCTCAGAGGAGGAATGGGGCTGGGGTTCTCCTTGTGCAGGAATTCCGGATCTGGAGGCGGTGTGAGCGTGGCTGTGTGGGCTCTGTGACTTAGGAAACACTGCCTGAACTATACAGCGGAGTTTGTACAGGTTTGGACGTTGTGTAAATAATGGTCTTTTGTAGTAACATGCACGTACGCGCGTGCTATCTTGTGTACACATTTATTTAGCAGCAAGGCAGAAATCTTGGAAGAGAACCATGTTTGCAAAGGGTTGTAATGGCAAACGTTTTCTTCTTGTGTTGATGTTGGGAAGCACGTAATAGAAGCCGAGATATAACTGAAAATCTGTAGGAAAGGCAATGTATTCTATCAACAGCAGATAGAGGTAAAAAATGACCTGGCTCTGTATGTTTATTTGCAGATTTTATTAGCAAAAATAGATAGTGAAGTGAAAAAAGTATAAACAGAGCTTGCTCCTTTGATGCTGCTTGAGGTCCCAGTGCAAAGAAAGCGATCGCAGTTGCCTTGGCCATGCCCGACATCAGCCTCCTGCAGCTGGCAGGCTCTGAGGTGGCCCCTCTGGGAGGCTGGGTATGATTTTCAAAGTGGGATGGTTAATGGATAGCAGCTTTGCCACCACTAAGTGAGGAAAGCAGCTGTGTTTTGTACAGTCAGGTAGCAGAGCACCGTCATCCCTGAGTGGAAATATTGCGTTACGCTCACCTGGCTGTGGCACAGTAAAAATGATGCACGCCTCATCTCCCCAGGGATTTTACAGCCAGGGAGGTGAGGCCCATTAATTAATTCCCCTGCCGTCACAACAAACCCTTCTGGCAGAGGACAAAGCCATGGCTCAGGGCTGGCCTTGGAGCTGCAGCCATGGGGCTGCACGAGGTCAGGGCTGGGCCAAGCTGGCAGCCGGCCTGCAGGGCTGTGCGGCCATGGCCCTGTGCTGTGCCTCTGTGGGCAGGAAAGGGCAGCCTCTGCCCTCATCTGTGTCAGTGTCTGAGGAGGGATGGCTGCCATCCCATTTGTCCCCTCCAAGCTGGGAACTCTCTTTGGCATGCAAGAGTGCCCAGTTGTTGTGGACACATCATACCCCACGCCACAGCTTGCTTGTTTTTGGCAGCCTGATGCACTGTGAGTGGAGAATGCGGTCCCACAGAGCTCCAGGCAGCAGATAGTGGCGGAGTCCCCATCCCTGGAGGCATTTGAGGCATGTGGACGTGGCACGAGGGACGTGGTTGAGTGGTGGGCCTCGGTAGCTCATGTTGGGGGTTGGATTTTGTGATCTTGAAGGTCTTTTCCAACACAGATGATTCTGTGATGCAGAGGCTGAGGAGCCGATGGGCAGAGCTGGTGCCCCAGGGTGCTGCTTTCCATCCCTCCTCTGTCAAGGCCAAGCTGCAGGTGGTACATGCTGAGTGACACAGATGCTCTGAGCAGTTTGGTTTAGTTTTTTACTTTTCAGCTTACAAGAAAAGCAGGATTTGGGCCATAAAGCTGCCCAGCTGAGCAGCCAGGATGAAGGTGCGTTGAGTTGCAGCTATGGAGTGGCTGTGGGTCATCCCCTGATGGCTTGGTCCTGCTGTGCCAGGGCCAGGTTTGGTGTGCGGCTGCTCTCTGAGTCTGGCATGCTCATCACCTGCAGCAAAAGTTAACAGAGAGCTGTTTGGAAGCCTGTTGTTGCTGGTGGGAGGGTTATGCGAATGGGATTTGTGAAGGCTGTCCTACAAATATTTGTTCTCTGCTCCTTAGCAGCACAGAGATACCTAAAGCAACATCTCCTTTTAAGGTCTCAGTCTTGTTACACAAGTCTTGATCCAATTCTCTTGCTGTTACAGACCTCTAGCTCTTTTGGCTTGGTTGTGTAACATGCAGCTCAGCTTGAGCTGCATAGCACTGGGTAGAGGCGAGAGCCTAAAGGGCACCATTAGATCCCCAGCCACGAGTACAGCTGTGTTTGCACCCAGTTATCCCAAGCACCCATCTGCATGCCACGAACATCCAAGCAACAACACATCCCCTGCCCAATTTAGGTTAGGACTGCTCTGCTCCCACAGGATGAGATGGGATTGTCAAGAAGGCTTTTTGTGAGACCTCCCAGTTTGGATGAAACCTCAGGCACAAAATAAAAAGTAAAGAGCAAATGAAATATTGAATAGCTGCTCCCTACGAGAACATAGACTACCCAGTGTGTCATTTTTTCCAGAAGGAAAACTGCAGTTTGATAGCATTACGTACTGTTCCGTATTAGACACATACAGAAAGAGCAGGTTAGAGTGACTTTGATTCTGGTACTTCCTAATATTAAGGCATTTGATTTTGTAACTTTAGTATGATACTTTTCTGGTGTATGTGGAGGGATTTTGTGTTCAAAAATATTCATTTTTAAGCCACCTTGTGTGTGATAGAGCATGAGTCTCTGCTGGAGCCTGGGGAAAGCTGTAACAAAAATAACAGAATTGAAAATGTCAGATTTGAAAATTCAGATTAAAAAAATTGTCCCTTTCCCTGAGACCTCTGCAGAGATTTTTCCCATGCCAAGGGTGCTGCAAGCTTTGGAGCTCCGCCTACAATCAAGAAGAGCAGTATTTAAGTAAAATATCATTCCTAGATTGCAGTAAAATTACAAGGAATGAGTGGCAGTTCAGAAACCAAGGCTGTTTGCAACGTGTCACGCACAGCTGATAACACTGCTCTGGGGCACTGCCAGCTGCCACCGTGTTAGCCGGGGCACCCTGCGGGCGTATGCCAGGGCTGTGTCTGGTCCTGCAATCTATAAAATTGATCCTGCTAAATGCAAACAGAAAGACGGAGAGTTGGGGTGACCTCAGCTGGGAGGAATGGTCCAAGCACGGATTGGGAATTCCCAGGCTGTGACCTGCCAGCGCTGCAGCCTGGCTGCTGGGGAAGTATGGAGAAAACACGTTTTGCAGCGTGGCCTTCCTCCAAGGCTTTGCATTCTGTTCCCAAAAATGCGACCTTGCAATTTTATGTCCACAAGCTGCAGATAAAAAACAAACAAACAAAAAAAAAAAAACTGTACATCCAGTGCAGCAGAACGAGGTAAGGCCTGGCAAGGTTTGACTCTCCCCACTTTGCTCAGAAAAAGAGTTTCTGAAAGCCGTGCTGTGTGTGTGTGCAGTTACCCCTGTTTCAGCTCTTCAGCGGGAGCATTGTCTGTTATTTCTTGATTTTGTTAAGCTAACTTATCTTCTCCTTGATCGTGTTGCTGTCTGAGCTTCAGACCCCGGAATACGGAGAATAGGAATGTGCAGTCTTGGAAAAACAGCTCAAGGCACGCTGTGCCCTTCTGGGTGGCTGCTTGCCCACTGGCCATCGGGCACCCAACAACCTCCCACCTCCTGTGGCTTCTTCCTTTGGGCCTCCCAGCAGTTACAGGACAGGGCAGAGGCCGCTGGCTCCTCCGCTGCTGTTTCATGGCCACACAGGGCAGTCGGACACCTGGTCGAGAGAGCTGGCTTCTGTTGGTCTTGGCTTTCACCCCTGGGTTTGATTTTTCTAAAATACTGAGGAAAAAAATAATGTAGTTCAGGCAAATTTATCTTAAAAATCTGAAAATGAGAGGATATCCTATTGGAGTAAAGTTTCAACCGTTTATCCACTGACAAGAAATCAATTTGTTTTCTTTCACTGAATACGTTTAAAATCTCTGAGTAGTCCAAATGGGATATGGAAACCATTTCCTCTCAGATGACAAATGACAGGGTAAATTCCACTCCCTCTGCTCTCTTTAGGCTTGACCTAGAGCTGATAGGAAACAATGAGAGTCTTTCCTTTAACTTAAATGGATTTTATGTCGGTCCCATTAAGTAACAGCTTATTTCACATCATTGATTGTGATGTCAAAAATGAGGTATTGAGTCATTACAGATGGCAGGCACGTCTGCAGGAAAAAAAATGCAATGGTGGGAAGAAAGGAGAATAAAAGTTTTTGCACAGAAATTCCACGAACATCAATTAAAGACGCTCTGCTTTGCCTGGGGAAAGGGACTTAAAGGTAGATCTGTTTTATTCTGGATTTGGTGTTAGCGTGAACATTTTCCATTTACTTCTGAGGCACCAAAAATGAGTATATGTATAAAATAGAGAAATTATTTGTTCTGCACGCATAATGCTCTGCTTTAAAAAAAAAAAGTTAACATCCCTGATCATCTCTTTTTCAGTCCAATAACTAAAAGCCAAAACAAACAGACTTTTGTCATTTCTAAACAAGCCTCGAATTTTGGGACACTGACTAACGCTTCACAAAGGAAACACTACAGAATCAATATTTGAAAGCAGGATGTTTCTACACTTTCTGAAATCCAAGTTCTTTGCCGTCATCAGCTGCCTTGGTTCATCTGATGATTCAGACCTGTGCGTGGCTGCTGCAGGGCCAGTATCCAGCCCAGCAAGTGCTGCTCTTCTCCCCTCCTTCCCTGTCACTGTAACCTTGTTTCAGTTACACAGAGCAGCTTCAGGCCTTGTGGCTTCTTCACCCAGGGAGGCCAAGCATATAACATCCACAAGGAGGAATTTTTCACTCCAACAGAAAGTTTTCTTTGTAACATAAATCACCGCAGCCCTGCAGTGCGCATGTGCACTTCAACCAGCAACATGAGGTATGTCGTGAATCCAAACAAAACCACATTTGCCAATCACAACGAGGAAAAAACTCAGTGTTTTATAAATAGTCTCAACCACCGGAATATGAGAAACCGTGCTTTTACAATCAAGAATGTCGTGTGAGATAATGAAATCTTTTTGAAGACTTTTTTTGTTGTTGGAAAGGATAGATTAGAATTAAATTTGACCTTTACTTTTCTAGGTCTGTCTTTTGAAATCTGTGTGATTTTACTACCTAGAACAGGCTTGTCTTCAAATGCAACAGACAGCAGGACTGCCATCTGATGCACAGGCCAAATGACTGCAAAATAACAGTTTCTGCATGATTTTCCTGACGATAGAATTTAACTTCATTAGTCAAACAGATAATGAAATTATAATTTCGTAACGTCTGTATCTCATTTAAGAAGCATAACTCTCACTAGTTTGAAGTCCCTACATCAGAGAACAACTGACACATTCTCTCTGTATTTTGGTGTAAGTTTACATTTTCTGTGATGTATTTCATTGTTGTTTTTTTAATAGAAAATTCCAAAATTTTAAAGTCTTAATAATTCAGTCATTGCTTTCAGAGGAATTCAATGGGTCAATTCACGGATGATTTAAGTAACTGAGTAATTTTAAGACACCGCTCTCTTCTGAGACTTTATAGCTACCCTACTTATTTCCTACTGATTGACCTCATATTAAAGATTCCTACTGACCTGCAGTACTTTTATATTATCCCCCAACATAGCTGTTCATGGTCCCTGCAAAATCTTGAGGGTTTGTAGCCATGAAAAATACCCTTTTATCAGAAATACTGATAGAAAGAAACCTTCAGCAGATTTTTAAATTTCATTATCTAGCATAACCTAATCTACAACCAGGCACAACCCTCTAACATCACTTGTTTTACTTGCAGTAAATCTTCTCTATGATATTACTAAGTAACACTGTAATCCCATTTCAGGTTAACGCTGGCAGCAAGAGGGCTGTGACATCAGGTAAATGTTTGTGCTTCAACATTATTTCCACTGCAAGTGGCGGTGTGTGCCAAGGAGCTGGTCCCTCTTAGACACCGGTGTCACCCTGGAGAAGTTGTCCAGGGCAGAACTAATTCCATTAGTGTTTGGAAAGCTATTTATAAGCTGCCTTCAGTGGGATGACCTTATTAATTAGGCTGGGGGATGGCTGAGGGAGGGAGAGGTACTTGTTTCGCAAGACCATTGACGTGCATTTCAGTACAAGATTCTTCTCCTTCATGAAGATTGTCAGGAAAGGCAGCAATCTGGGCCAGTTTGCGGCAAGAAAAAAAGAGAGAGATGTCCATGAGGTGTGCAGGAGCCTCGGCCCCAGGAGGCCGTGCCATGCTGAGCCCAGGCACAGGATGTTTTGCAGCCACGTGTCCCCACACATGCCAAGTCTCCCTGGGGAATATGAGCTGGTTTGCAGCACTACAGGGATGTGCCTGAGCACAGCCAAGGGCAGCACACTGAGCTTTGCCTTGGGCTCACCTGGGACCTGTTGTTGTCCTGGTCCTACAGGTTGTGTTACTGCAAAACCAATTTTCGTATTAGAAACTTGAAGAATAGCATTTCCGTCCAGAATTGTGTCAGTTAATTAGGTTTTATCAGCCTAGAAGGTCTTTGTCAGACTGCATTTCTACCATGACCATGTATGAAGCAGTCAGTGACAACCACACTTCTTTCAGAATTTGTTCTCTAAACTTGAGAACGGGAAGGAGCTTTACCTCTAAAGCTTCTAAATCAAACCTCAGGGAAACCACCACCCTCCTCCATTAGCATGAAGACTCCCAAGAGAGGAAGTCCAGATTCTCATATTTGTTACAAAGTAAGAAGAAAGCAAAAGATACTTTTCCCCTCCCTTGCCAGAAGTGTGTAGGCTGGGAGTGGAGAGGAGTTTCACCTGTCAGACTTGTTTCCCACGCCTCGTTAAGGCCCGGTGCTGCTCAGCTTGCCTCTCTGCTGCATTACTTCAGCTGAGAGCTTCCCAAGCCACAGCGTGCCTCTCTGCTGCTCCACCAGAGCCCGTCACCACCAGCAGCTCCAAAAAGTAAGTACCTGCCTGGGAACATTACTTAGCAAGATCACTGGTAGATCCATTTGGTAGCACGGATGTATGCTTGTCTGTTACCTGTTCAACAAATCAAGACACTAGGTATTATGCAGGCTGATACATAAACAAATTACCTGCGCCAAATGGCTATAAGAAACTCGGCTTTTGTGTGAGATGTTCAGTGTAACCTCCTGACAGAACCTCTCAGCGCTGACATCTCATGTGGCACTTAAAATTTCACCTTGACTGGGTAAAGGTAAGCTTCCAGCAAGTCCTGCCCATTGTGGCAACCCAAGAGGTTCTTGTTTTCATTCTATTACTGCTAATTCTGTAGCTATTGACCCCACATCTGTGTCTCTATTTGCATAACCCTATAAAAGCTGCCCGAGTTCTGATTCAGTAATGACACATGTTTGTGTGCCAGTTTAATGCTCATAAAAGTGCTGGCTTAAATGTCCGGAACAAACTCCTCTCTCTAGACAGTAGACAGTTCCTCTGAAGGCACTGTAAGAGCTTCTGCATGGGTAAAAAATTTGACCTAGAAACGATAAGGGCAAACCACACAGCTCCTGTGGTCATCAACTTCGCTTCCGAGACTGTCAAGAACTGCAATTAGAGAACAGATTTGCTATGCAAACAGCTTCTATTAGGAATCAAATAGGGATTGTCTCATTCATCCTGTAAAATCCATCCTACAAATACCTCACAGCACTGATAAGAACTAAATTCCTTTCTCCTAATGAAAAAATAACAAGTTAAATTCCTTATTAACAAGCTCTTTGCTATTTGTTTTCAATGTGATGATTCTACATATGAATGCATTGCTCCTTTTCCAAACACACTACATGAGACCCCCACAGCAGCAATGCAACCAGTAAGGAAAGTTCTTCCATCTTCTCATGACCCTGACTCACCTATTAAAACATATTTCTGGCTGAAGAGACTATGACATATCTCTTAGTCTTGAGAACTCTTTTTGAATCAAATGAGCTTGTATTTGAAGTTAAGGGGTTTTTTTTTTTTTGCTTTCATACTTTGCAAATAAGAGTAATCAAACAAATAAGGGTTTTAATTCCTTAATTCTATATACTTAATGCCAATTTTTAGGATTTATATTTAATAGTCACTTGGTCCATAATGAGGTTTCTTCTGTTCTGATTTTAAAAAAGGCACTCTGAGTCATTTTATCATAAAAAGCAATTATAGAAATGAGTTCGACAAGAGTCACTGGTACTAAAAAATGTTATTGGTCAGGATTACTTTAAAGATATCTATGCTGAGTAATTTAGTGGTATCCTTAAGAGACATGGAGATTCAGTTAAATGCATGTTTTGCCAATTTTTTCCAGTCTCGTCACAGCTCTCACAATGGCTGGTGGTCTTCTTCAACTGGTTCCACTTGTTTGAGCTTTGTGGCTTGAATGTTCTTATCGTCACTCAAATAAGTTTGAAGCAGTGATTTTAGCTAGATCTTGAATCTGTTAAATCTTTGATGTTCCAACAACAGGAAGCTATGTCAGTTGTTGTTTCAGAGATCTCACAGCGTGTGAGATCTGTGACCATAGAACAAATGCGTAGAAAAAGCCTCTGTGACACATTTGCTGGTAGAATCAGATATGAAAGGCAGCAGGGAAGGAAAAAATAATGAGAGTGACTTGGGAAGAGTCAGAAGAAACAGCCAAAGAAGGGTAGAGAGAGTGAGAGGAGATGGAGACCAAATGCAATGACTCTGTGGGCACCTCTAAAGGTCTCAGATTTGTGTTACAGGAGGCCAGCTCGCACCAGAGCCACAGAGCCAGCCTCCCAGTCCTGGTGTCCACAGAATCATACATTCTTAAACATTTTTACAGCCCAAAAGAGCAAATTATTGGGGCAGATGTAGAGGAATGCAAGGATGAGTGGGTGTGGCACTAAGCTGAACTACCACAAGTTTCACCTCAAAATAAAGCCACACTACCGGGATACCAATAAAATGCAGCCAGGCTTGTTTGGCTGGGATCCTCTGCAGTCCCAAAGCTTTGTTCCTTTTGGATTAATAGATATCATGAGCAGGATGTACCTCCAGAACATGAAACTTTCTTTTATTAGTAGTGACACTTAAATCAGATGAAAAATTATACCAGTATATTAACAGTGATATCTTGCTGAGATTAATGGAAGTAATTTAAGCCCTCCTGAAACTCAGGAGTAGCATCCAGGAACTATCTTGGCTCTGCATTTCTTGGAATCATAGACTTGCCTGAGTTGGAAGGGACCTTTAAAAGGCACCTAGTCCAACTCCCCTGCAATGAACAGGGACATCTACAGGTAAATCAGGGTGCTCAGAGCCTGGTCCAGCCTGACCTTGAATGTCTCCAAGGACAGAGCTTCCATCAGCTCTCTATGCAACCTGTGCCAGTGCCTCACACCCTTAGTGTACAAAACTTTTTCCTTAAACCCAATCTAAATCTCTCCTCTATTAATTTGAAGCCATCTCTCCTTGTCCTATCGCAACAGACCTGATCTCCATCCGGACATTGAGCCGTTGACCTCCGCTCTCTGGGTACAATCTTGCAATCAGTTCCTCGTTCATCAAACAGTCCACCAATCAAATCCGTATCATTCCAATTTGGAGAGAAGGATCTTATGGGGAACTGTGTCAAAGGCCTTACTGAAGCCCAGATAAATGACATCAGTGGCTCTTCCCTTGTTTACTGGTACGGTTATGCTGTCATAAAATGTGAGAAGGTTGGGTAGGCAGGACCTGCTCTTGGTGAAGCCATGCTGGTTGTCCCATATCACCTCCCTCTCTTCCATGGGCCTTAGCATAGCTTCCAGGAGGCCCTGCTCCATGATCTTCCCTGGCACTGAGGTGAGGCTAACAGGTCGATAGTTCCTTGGGTCATCCTTTCTACCCTTCTTAAAAATGAGTGCTGTATTAACTTTTTTTCCCATCACTGGGGGCTTCACCTGACCGCCCTGACTTCTGTACACTTTTCCATCCCCAAGTTCTGCCTTCGCCTAAGAGCAATGGCCTGTCTGCAGGCTGTCCTGGCCCAGCCTCAGTGGGCATGGCAGCAAGCCCCTGTACGACTGAAAGCTGCAATTCCTCCAGCAGAGCTTACTCCGTCCTGAAAGAGGAGAACCAAGGGGCAGGCAAGCCTCGTGGGGGCAGTTTACAACGCTGTTACCACTTCATTGTTTGCTCAGTCACTGTGTGGAGGAAGATTTAGTAAAAGGGAGGAAGGGCCATAGAGAGATTGGATTTAGTTTGCCCGCCAGTCAAGTGACAACGCTAATTTCTCCCGGCAGGCCGAGGTGGCAGCTGAGCTGGGGTTAACTCCTGCAGGAGCAGCAGGTCCCATCTGCCTCTGTCCTACCTAACCCATAGCGGTGCTGGATTGTTTATTTGTCTGATGGTGGTTTGCTTTGGTGTGCCTGCACTAATCGCTTTTGTTGAGGGCTGGAACTGTTTGAATCCCATTGTAAACAAGATCTTAGATTAGAACACAGGAGCTCGAATAGAACTTAATATTCTCCTCATTCATGCCCTGATTTGTACCGTAGTGGTATAGGCAATACCACACCTATCTTATGGAAACATTCTCAACACCGTTTCTTATGCAAAATAACCCTTGCTTGGACAACTGTAGGGTGTGAGCAGATAAGGATACCTCAGCGGCGTACAGCCTGGGGGGGGGGGGGGAGTGAAGGAAGAGAGCTGCCGGGTTAGCAGCAGCAGCGTAACCACCGCAGCCCAGGCGGAGGGCACGGAGCGGCAGCGCCGGCAGACCCCAGCCCCGCGCTGAGCCCGAGCCCACCACCCCCACCCCCCTTCCTCACGGATGGGGCCCTTTTCGCTTCTGCACTTCAAAAGATGGGCCTGTTTGCATCGGCAGACCCTCAGCTATCTGTTTCTTTGGGTGAATCGTGGAGGTGGAAGCGATCTAACCCCGCCGCGCCTGAGGAGCAGCGCAGCGCAACCCAGCCTCTCCCCGCCCGCGGCGGCCGCCATGTCCCCCCGCCATGGTCCCGCCTCATGGCGGGGGCGGGCCGTGCGCTGGGGGCGGGCCGAGGCGCGGGCCGGGCGGGCTGCGGGGAGCCCGGAGGGCGGTTAAAGCGGCCGGCTGCCCGCCTGCCCGGCTCTAGCTCCTCACCGACGGACGGCTTTGGCCGTCGCTCCGCGCCGCGGCGGCCCGCACGCCAATGAGGGCCCGGACTCCGGCCCTCGCCGCCTCAGGAGCCGCCCGCAGCCTCCCGTCCCGACCCCCCGCCCAGCGCCCGGCCGGGGCGGGCGGCCCGGACCCATGCGGCGGCTCCAGGAGCGGTTCCGGAGGTGAGAGACCCGTCCCTCCCCCCCACCTTCTCTTCCCTCCGTGCCCGTGGGGTCCCCGGGCTGGGGGCGGTCGGTTCTCTCCGTGCGGCCGTGCCCGGCTGCGGGCGGTGCGCGCGGTCTCCGTGCCGACCCCGGGGCAGCGCGGCTCCGTCGGGCTGAGCACCGCGGCGGGGCGGGGGGTGGGCGGCGGTTCCGTGCGGGCAGTGTTGCGGCGGCGATGTTTTTTCCCCTCTAAATGGGTGAAGGGTCACACATCCGCCCGTGTGCCGCGGACCCGCCGCGGTGCCCCGACCTGTGGCTCTCGGCCCCCCCGGCTCGGGCTGCTGGGGCTGCGGAGCTGCATCGGCTCCCGGCGCCGCTTCGGAGCGAGAGCGGCTGCCCGGGCAGGCCGGCGTGCGCCGGGCTTCTCTCCTCAGGTAAACGCACCGCTGCGGGGCTGCTTGCTCCAGAAGCCGAAGCGTGAGCGTTAAAAAAAAAAGGAAATAAAACTGAAAGGGAACGGAGGGAGAGAGAGGCGCGAACGTGATCGGACCTTTCTGCACGAGGCTGATGTCCCCGCGCCTTTGTGCTGTGCAGCGCTCGCAAGGAAGCGCCGGGGATGCAGGCGCCTTCGCCCACGGCCTTGGTTCTCAGAGCGGAGCTGATATCGGTGAATTCTTAGCATCGTGCTGTATGGGGATCCTTACACGTGTGTGATTTCATTGATGTTTCCAAAGAAGCAGCCTGCTTCTGCGTTGTCGTGAATTACGTCTGTGTCTCGGTAGTTCAGCGATGCAAGAGATGATGTGGGCAGGTACCAGCCACAACTAGATAGCAGCTAGCGCGGGCAGGAGGGTGCCAGGCCCGGAGGGATGTGCCTGTCGCTGGAACTGAATGGGCCGAATTCACAAAGAGGAGATATCTCCCGTTTTAGTTTAAAAATAATAATCATCAGCCCTACTGTAAGCCTGTTTCTTTCTCTTCAAAATCGCGCCTATGTGGTTATCGTTGAAACGCAGCGCTGGTCTGTTCTGACCTGCTTGTGGTGTTTTTTCCTCTCAAAAGCACAGAGCCTCGGCAATGTAATAAATTGCTTTGGTATCTAAATTTATACGCCCACTTAATGCGTGCTGCTGCTGTCTGCGTGGAATTATCCCCGCCTTGGTGCTGTTTTTGGGGGTGTGCTGTTATTTGTGGCTTAGGAGGTCTGACTGGCCTTTCCTGCTGCTGGAGAGCACAAGGAAAAAAATGATATAAAAAGGGACAATGTGCTTTTCAGCTGCTAGAAGGAAGTGCGAGCCCTTTTGAGCTGAATGAAGGAAGCATGCTTCCTGAAAAGACCAAAATAAAAAAATTACATCTTTGAGACTTTATCAGTATTTGCTGTTTGGTTGTTATTTTTTTTTTGTTTTTTTTTTTTTCTGATGCCTTGCTTTGTGCATCAAAGGATAATTCCATCTGCAGATGGGAATCCAGAATGGAAGAAAAGCACGTTTCAGTGGCCGTGGGAGTCTAGTAAAGCGTTCTGCTCAGTAGTCACAACAGTAAGCTTATTGTTTTAAATCAGACGATCGAGACTGTTTATTGTTTTATTTAAGGAAGATGGTTGAAATTACGTGTAATTAAAGGTGCACGTGTGAAGTTGTCTGAAAACATGTCTGTTTTGCCAGGATAAAGTTACCATGTAGATAAATGACTATTTCTTGTGACAGCACAAACAAGGGTGAAAAAGGCCCTTTGTGTGGATAAGAGGGAACAGATCGCTTTGTTAATGCCTTTGTCCTCTTCTACTGCTGATAACACTGCCTAAACTAGCAAGAATGCCAGATCCCAATAAGAGACTTTTCAGAAAGGTTTGTTCATCATCCTGAAATCTTACCTTACGCCAGGCCCTGCTGTGAGAACGATCCATCACCTTTTCTCCTGAATAAATATAAATGAAGAGGAAAACATTTCAAAAAGCCCTCTAATGGATAGCAGGAGGTCCCATTAGCAGGCTGCCTTCAATTATTAATAGCTTTTCAGATGATAATACACGGGAATGTCGACCAACAGAAATGATCAAGCTATTACTGAGGATAAGCCTATTCCTTCGTGGTTTTGGGGGGGGCGGGTTTAGCCTCTCCCCTCCTGTAGGGCTTCTGCAGTACCACTGTGGCCCTCTAAGGCATGGAATAGCATTCTACACGTGGGAGCTTTTCTGTGACTTCAATCTGTGGAGTCGAGTGGCGGCAGTGATGGTGGTCCCTCCGCTGAGCCAACCGATGCCTTCATTTTTAAATGTCCCCCAAACTTGGGAGCAGATCTGCATAAACCGAGCGTTGCATCTGCAGGTGATGCGGAGATGATCTTCGGCAGCTGGGCAGCAGAACTGTTCTCCAACTTTCTGCAAGGCTTCATGTGACTACAGCCTCATTCTCCTCTTGGAGCTGAGAACGAAGTGTCATTTCTCGCTGGCAAAAAAATGTCGTTTTTAAACAATGTATGAACTCCCTTGGAACTGTTCCTTTGCAACAGCCTTCTGCACTGGTATTTTGTGAATAATTTTTTTTTTTTTTAATCCTTAATGTTAGTAACAGTTGATGTTTTTTCATTGGTTTTTCTTTTAATTGCCACAATTTGGAAATCATCATGGTACCGTGTTACTTTATCAAGGCTCTTAAATAGTTTTAATGCATTTTCACATATCAGCTTAGGAAACAGTGGTTTTCTTGACAGACTGATAAGTGGTTTGCAAACCACCTATCTCATATCCCAGAAATTGGGAACTGCTTGTGCAGACAGTAAAATTCTGGTTGGCTTGGTTGTGGTTCCCCTCATAAGCTGTGTATACAAAAATTGCCAGCAAAGCTGTTCTCCGTTCTGAGCATACCGAGATGCTCCGTGTACGTGGAGCTGTTCCTGCCCTGCTGGATACCTGTGTGCCTGTCAGTGCTCCGTTTTACAGGAGTCTGCAGTACCCTGGGATACACACGAGAACTTACAAGTGAAAGCATCTCTTGTGTGCGGCAGCACTCTGTGCTGGGAGGCTGCGTGCGTCCCATTGCTGCAGGGGTTCCTGGCTTTACTTGGGCAGTTTGGTTGTGTATATGTGTGCTGGTTTTCAGAGGTTTTTATATGCAGATCTGATTCTTGTAATTTCATGGAAACAACTCAAACGTTTGGTTCTTGCAGTATTGAAATGCCCCGTTGTTTTGGCTGGTTCTTCCATGCTTTTCTCAGGTTTTGCCGGACTTGGTTTGACTCGCACAGACTTTGTTTGCTGTGATTGATTGATTGCTAGGTAACGTTTGAAAATTCTTAGAGGAAAAGAGGCAATGTCTCTGGTAAGCTTATGGAAATTGTTCCTCTTCTGCGTTAACCACTAGCGTCTCCCTTCTTCCCTATGTAACTTGGCTTAGTTATGGATAGAAAGTAGCACTGCACACACAGAAAAATCTGTCTAGCACTCCAACTGCAAAAGTTGTTTGCTGTAGGAATAGAGAAGAAGGTTCCAGTAGGTTTATTCCAAGGTGCTGCAGAGCTGGAATATTGCTGTAGACCTGAGAGTCTCATTGAAAAGGAGTAACCCTCGGCAGCTGTGATGAAGGCCATAATTCAAGAAAAATGCAAGTCTTTGTTATGTAATTAAAATAGGAAATAGTTAATTCTTCCTTTGACCAAGCAATTGAAGGGAGAGGGAGGTGTGACTTCTCTATGTATCTTCTATTAAATGAGAAAAGTCTTGATTGCAGATAACCATCCCCTACACAGTCACAGAAATGTTTTAACCTGTATTTCTGGTGAGAGAACGTATTTGGACAAACTTGGAATTTTAATAATGGTTACCTTAAAGATGTCTGTATTTATATTTGCAACATGACTGCATTGGAGATGGTCCTTGATGACATTCCAAAGAGGTGGCTTATTAAAAATACTCTTTAATTACTCAACAGGTTCATGAACCACCCAGCTCCAGCCAACAGCCGCTACAAACCCACTTGCTACGAACATGCTGCTAACTGTTACACGCACGCAGTAAGTACATTCCCTTTTTCCTTTCTAAACGAGGTGTTTCAGTAAATTCGTGTCCTTTTCTATGGATAAATGCTTACCTTAGCCCAAGTGTATGCATTTTTACAGTCTCTCTGGTTTTGCTTCATAAGCTTCAGCCCTAACAGCCTAGTAAATGGGATCACCAGCCAGCTAGTTGTTTTCCAGCAATCGTCGTTGCTGGTGAAAACAGAATTACTTTGGTTTACGTGTAGAAAAGCAAACTGAAGCTTTACAGCATTATGTAAATATGTGCTTATTTGTCTAGAGAAATGTAGCAACATTCTGTTAGTTAGCACTAGTATGTGGTTTATCTCCTAATCCTTGTACAAATCCTGACCGGGAAGTTGGATTTGAAGGTACCTGGCAGAAGTTGCTGTATTCCTCAGCAATTCTAGGCTTCACCTAGCTGAAAAACAGGCATGTGATGTTCCTGCCTGTCAGCAGCAGGTTACAGCCAAGATGACCTATCAGTGTTTTGTGGTTTGCTGCTGTTTATGGTGAATTTGTCTAATTACTTTCTGAACAGCCAGGCTGTATGCTACAGCATACCAGAGACTGTTCATAACTTGAGGATATGTTAACATACACTTTAGAGAAAATAAAGTATAATAAGGGGATTGTTGCTCTGTAACTAAAATTGTATGCAATAAGTACCTTTTTAAATCAAAATGTGAAGCCTTGAAATGGGAATCTAAACTGGGAAAGCACAATGAGTTATACAGAAAAAGCTAGGGGGCATGCTTTTTTTTCTCGTTACAGATGATTTTACTAATATTAGAAGCTCAAGTAGTTGAGCAATTGCTGCTAGCCTACAATAGGAGTTTTCAGTTAGACACTGATAGAATATCTGTGTAACAGTGTTTAGCAATGGTTCTCCATATATCTTTCAAAATTTTACTCATAATTCAGAAAGTAGGCAGCTTGTATTTCATGACTGGCTGTACTCAGGTAGGTGTCACGTCTGGTTTTCTACTTCAATGCGTGGTAGTCTGTTTGGGCCGCTGCTTCAGAAACATCAGTTGGTAAATGGGAATACAGGATCCTACAGACAGCTCTGGGGTACGAGAATGAAGCTAACTTTGCGTAGCGTGGTAAGGTATCTTCAAATTTCTTACTAGAAAAGCTATTTAAAATGTCTTGAAAATTGTTTTTAAACCTTAAACAAAGCACTGACCTGTCTTTAGTCACTAGGAGACAGGAAGGGCTGCTAAGCAGTTGAATATAGAGACAGAAAAGACAGCACTCTGTGTAGAAGAACAGGAAGGAAACGGTGTATGAGAAAAGCAAGAGTAATGAGCATTTGAGTTGTAAGGTAAGCGAAGTCGAAGCGTTGTGGGGGGGTTGCTATTTCATACTGAAACTTTCTAGTGTATGTAAGGTTTATTAGACAAAGATATGCTCTGTTGTATTCAAACCTCAGAACTTAGGCACAACTTTCCTTACGTTGCTCAAAGCTTTTCCATTGCCTTAAAAGGAGGAGCTATTCTTAAGACAAGTTAGACTCATTTTGTGCAGCGGGGGTGGGGGTGGGTGGGGAAGTGTAAATATTTCAGAAATGAAGCTCAGAGCATCTTCCAGGCCATTGGTGCATGGAAGGAGGAGCCTTCAAAATGTCAGAAGTGCTCTCATCAAGAAAATGTCTTGGTTGTGTCTGATGGTTATTAGCAGTTTCTCTATACTCTGCATAGTGGAAAAATCCAAGTTGCCAGTAGGCACCTCCTTCCATGATGTTTGTCTCCTTATTTGTGAGGAGAAAAATCCGTGCGTAGAGAGATGTTGTACCTGGCTTCAGAGCTACACTTCTGGAGCAGGGAGTCTGAAATGGGCACGGTTTATCATATTCCTTCTAACTGTCACGTGATTATTTCTTTTCTCTAATTGTTTTGGCTGCTTCTTGCTCTTTGTGTCCTCTTCCATCCCAAAGAGGTGTAGGGTCTGTCTTCATGCTACCAGCATTCCCCCTCAATGAAAGGCAGGTGAGAGAGCAGCAGTGATCCCATGCTTTGCCACAGTGGCTGTGCGTACTGCTGACTGTGTGACCTACATAACCTCATGTGCAAAGAAAATAATTTTGGTATGAATATTATATATAAAAGCAATTTTTAATAGTTTTTTAAACCATTCCATGGGAAAGAGTATCTACAGATATAAGGAAAGAATACAGACAAAATGCTGACCAAAGTACCGTTATTCTCAGCAACCCCGAACAGATGGGAGTTAGCAGGGAATTTGCTATGATATTAATTTGGAGGAATTGCACTTCATGATGAAATAAGCAAAACTTTTCATGACTTTAGCTAATTTTGCTACTGGGAATGCTGGCAACTTAGACATGCCGTGTCATTCCCCTAAAATGACACAGCACAACCACGCTAATTCTATTAGTTCTGATTCTTTTAACTTTTTCTGTTAACTACCCCTCCTTTTAAAGGACTGATTGCTTCTCTCTTAAGATTAAAACACCGTTCTTGCACTATGGATTTTTCATATGAGAGTCTGTCTTGTTTTGTTCACTAGTGTCTTTCCTTTGAGATGGATGTTAGATATAGTAAAGTCACAAGAATCTAAAGAACTTTTGTCCACTTGACTGGAACAGATTTTGTTTTTAATCTGTCTCCTGCAAATGTGAAATGAAATAACTGTCACATCTAATCAGTTCCCTGCTGTCTTAAGGGCTTTAGCCACTCTTTAAACTGTATGCCATATGTGGAAAACCAGAGCGACTAATCTCCTGAGGAGTGAAATGCTTTAACCTTTCTTAAATTTGAGAGACGTCCAGGATATGTATGTGGAAATTTATGGTTTGTGACAAATGAGAAGCCAGACTGGAAGACTATTTTTGGCCTTAAAGTGCATGAGGTCAGCTTCCATAGACTCATTGCAAAACTCAAAGTATTTTCACCTCTGGTCCAAATGCTATAGATAGAAGAATGCCACACTTCTCATTTGTATGGCTTAAATGTAGAAAGCTTTGCAAAAAAGAAGAGAATATAACAGTAATGAAGCTACAATTGATACACTTCAAAATCCATAGGAAGAAGAATTGTTATGTTTTTTTAGCTCTTTTTCTGGAATAACCAGCTGCTTTACAGATTGAGTCAGTACATTCTCCATCTTCTGAGCTGCAGCTGTGATAAGTGTCTCAATTTCTTTGTCTGCAAGTAGATAAAGGACAGATAGTACTGGCTAGACCAGAACTTTGTACTCTAAGCTAACAAACCTGTAATGCAAAGCAGAATTGCCATATTTGTTTAAACGTTTCTGGTTCCTGACTTTGTTTAGCATGTTAAGCAATGAAGAATTTAACCTGTGAAGTGTCTGAAAAAGAACTTATACTGAATTTTTAACGTAAGGGCTGCCAAGATTCTCCTTCATAGTCAAAGGAGACAGGTAGAAATGTCTGAGTTGGCAGGTTCTTCCCTTTAAATACTTCCTGGTTTGGTGTTTTCTTTCTGAATGAGACAAAGGTAGATGATGTAACTTAACCTGGAAAACAAGTGGAGTTTTAAATGCATTTCCACATTGTGCTGGAAAACCTGAGTTAACGCTGCTCGAGGAAGGATGTTGTAAGGAAAACAGTACGGCATACACTGCAATATAATTTCGTATTTGTGCATTAAGCATCTTTATAGCAGAAGTCCCCACCTGGAGGGACCCTACCTGAAGTACTGCATCCAGTTCTGGGGCCCCCAACACAAGAAGGACATGGAGCTGTGGGAGCAGGTCCAGAGGAGGGCCATGAAGATGGAGCACCTTCCTTACAGGGACAGGCTGAGAGAGCTGGGGCTATTCAGCCTGAAGAAGAGAAGGCGCCAGGGGGACCTTATGGTGGCCTTCAGTACCTGAAAAGGACCTACAGGAAAGCTGGGGAGAGACTTCTTATGGGGCATGTAGTGACAGGACAAGAGAACGTAGTTTTAAACTGGAAGAGGGTAGATTTAGACTAGATATCAGGAAGAAATTCTCTACTGTGAGGGTGGTGAGGCACTGGAACAGGTTGCCCAGTGGGGTTGTGGATGCCCCCTCCCTGGAAGCATTCAAGGCCAGGCTGGATGGGGCTGTGAGCAACCTGGGCTAGAGGGAGGTGTCCATGCCTATAGCAGGGGGTTGGAACTAGATGATCTTAAAGGCCCCTTCCCACCCAAACCATTCTATGATTCTAAGTCTGCAGCTAATGTATTTGGTGTCTGAAGCCCAAGTTCTGCAAAGCCTTTGGTTAATTCCGTTACCATCTATTTAACTGCATATGTTAAAATGTTCATTTTTTTACTCACTTGCTATTTCCGTTTCTTTTGGTCTGTCCTGTGATTAGCCTCAATGCACAAGAGGTGCTTTAGAGCTCAGCTTAGAGTAAGATCAAAACCTTTTTAGGAACAGGAAGCAGAATGTGAAAATAAAAAATCAGTCATGCCTAGAGGAGCTAGCAGCCCATCCTAATCCCATATGAGAGTAAATCTGTCACAAGCAGGTATAACTTCATTGTCTGAGACACTGTCAGAATCTTGACCCTTGTGTGTCGATGTACAACTAAATGGAAAACTCATTCCAGCTGGGAGACTGCCACCAGATGTTGTACTCATGTTCCTCTATGGCGTGCTGCAGGATGAGCTGCCCTGCTGTTGCAATGCTGTGGGTGGTAGCTACATTTGCTGTGAGTAGAGTCTTAACGACCTTTTTTTTTTTTGGTTTTTGTTTTAGTTCCTCATTGTTCCTGCAATTGTGGGCAGTGCCCTTCTCCACCGACTTTCTGACGATCGATGGGAAAAAATAACAGCATGGATCTATGGCATGGGGCTCTGCGCGCTCTTCATCGTCTCCACAGTGTTTCATATTGTTTCTTGGAAAAAGAGTCACTTAAGGTATTGCTGTAGCTCTTCTGTAGATGTTTTACTTTCATGTTCTGTGAGGTTTTAATGCTGTGTTTCTCAAGTGGTCAAAAACTAGTAGTTTTACAAAGGTCAGAGTGGTACCTTGTCCTTAATCACATAATTGCAGAAAAGAACAACGAAGCAACACGAACCCTTGATTCTGTTGAAAGAAACAGTGAGCCAAGCTCACATACAAACAAACGTGTCTGCTGCATTTTGGAAGGAAAAGATGTTGATCTAAGGAGCCTTTGCAGCTCTTAATCTTAGTAGTTGAGTGGGAAGAACATAACCCATGTGTGAGGTCGATGTAATCCCATCTCAGTCATGAGAACACTGTTTGGGACTATGTCATTCTCAAGTACCTGGAGTAACGCAGAGTTTGCCAAGAGAATTAAAATGACTAACAGCCTTGGAAGAGAGGCAGCAACAGCAAAACTAAAATGTGATGTATTTTATATTTTTTATGACACCTATATAATTCGGGGCCATTAATTGGGTTTAACTCAGTCCCTGGATAACCATTTCTGGGTTAAGCAGGGTTGATGTGACAGCTTTCTGCCTCACTGTCAGTGAGTAGAATGTATGGTGAGATAGAGAGAGGGAGAGGAGTAAAAGAATGCTCATCTCCTACGTGCCTTGCTTATGACCTTGTGAAGCTGAAATAAAGTGAACAGTCTTCCAAATGATTTTAAGATATTATGCTGTATTTCCCCTAAAGTAATTCCAAAATGTGTCAGGAAAATTCAGTGATACAAAAATCTTCCCAAAATCTGCCCTGTTGACCTGTTCTCTCCCTTACTAGGACAATGGAGCATTGCTTTCACATGTGTGACAGAATGATGATCTACGTCTTCATTGCAGCGTCGTATGCCCCATGGTAAGAAGTGGGGAGGGGAAGAAAACCTTTAATTGTGAAGCACTCCATGTAAACACTTCATCCTTGCAACCTTCCAATTTCTATAGGGGTCTTCACAGATGCAGTTGATCGTGTTCTGCGTTGTAAAACCAAACATAATTTTGTGGGATTTGCTAAGCAGAAAGTAATTAGAAAAAAACAGAAAGTTCTTTGTGTATATTCCCCATATCCCACTTGGTGTTTTTCTCACATCAACATAAACACGCTTCTGCCTCTGTGTGTATGCCCACAGTCTTCTCCCCCATCATGACTAAGTTATAGCTCTGGATATTTATTTATATGAATCATATATATTTTATTTATATGAAACACAGTATTCTTGTGTCAGCGTGCTCCATTCATTCATTCATTCATCTTGTCTGTTGAAACCTTTGTACTTCCAGGTTAAATCTTCGTGAGCTTGGACCTCTAGCATCTCACATGCGTTGGTTTATCTGGCTGATGGCTGCTGGAGGCACTGTTTATGTATTTCTCTACCATGAAAAGTAAGAATTGTTATTTGCATTTAACTTCAAACTGAGACTTTTGTTTTACTTTCTGAGCGTTGTCTCTGGCCTTTCACACACTGAAGGAAGACCTTTGAGATGCTGGAGATAAGTGATGAGAATGATGCCAAGTTGTAGCTTGCTCAAAGATACTCTGTCATAACGTGTCTTTAGGCTATTTTATTGTCTTCTCTAAAAGCTGGGGGAGGGAAGCATCCAGATTGGAAACTGAACTTTGCTGCACGAAAGCAGGAGTGAGAATGGGTGAGGTAAGATAAGGTCAAATGATGCCCGGATTATACTGCAACGTAATACTGTGTATGGAGGAGGAGCAGGAGAGTTTCCTGCTTGAAATCTGTGTTTGTCAGCTTCAGCTCTAAGTTCTGGAGCCTGATTTCATTACTTATTTCCATTGGACAAGACCAACTGTTGGTTGTTTTGATGAAGAGCTACTGAGTTTCTTCTCCAATAGGAATATAAGTGTTCTGAATGTTTTATTCTCACTAGCATTTAACGCAAATTAACGCATCCAGGCGTTTTAATGAATGAAGTATTGCCTGCAACTTTAGCATGCAGAGATGTTGGCTTTATTCTTACAATAAAATGTGCAGAAAGCTTTCTGAAAAGTTTAATGGCCTCATGCTAACATAAAATGGAATATATTTTCTTATCTTTACTGTTGAAATAAGTGCTCATATTCCTGTACAGCACCTGAAAAGATTCACTTCTGTTCCATGTTAGGTACAAGATTGTTGAACTCTTCTTCTATTTGGCGATGGGATTTTCTCCTGCTCTGGTAGTGACATCCATGGTAAGGAATGTGACTATTGACATTACAAACACACAGACTTTCCTTTTATGACTAGTCTAAGTTCTGGTGCAGCTGTTTCTTCTGACAAGAAAAAATCTTAATTTTAGTCTACCATAATTATAAATGTTCTCTGCAGAAGAACCAAATATAGCCAGCTATATTCTGGATTTAGAGCTTAGGCTCAGTGAAGTGCTCCCTCCTTTTGTTGAGTCTGGGCTGCAGAGACTAAATAAAAGAGCTTGGGTTCCAGACTTCACCAAGATACCCACCATGTGTAGGAAATGTTCTTTCCCTCCATTGTGCTCCGTCCCTAATATGTCCTTGTTAATTGTCAGAGCAACACCGAAGGACTCGAGGAGGTTGCCTGGGGAGGCTTGATCTATTGTCTTGGCGTGGTGTTCTTCAAGAGCGATGGAGTCATTCCTTTTGCCCATGCCATCTGGCACGTGTTTGTGGCCACAGCGGCTGCAGTTCATTACTATGCCATTTGGAAGTACCTCTACAGAAGTCCTGCAGACATCATTCGTCACTTATGATGTACGTGTACGTATTGGGGTGGGGGGAGAGCTGCACTTGGCCTCTGTAACAGTATTATTTGACTTAAGGAATTTGGGGAAATTGGAAAATTGCACAGAAAAACTGCACTGACTTTGGTAGTTCTCTGAACACAATTACTGTGAACTGATGCGTGCGTGTCCTGGAATTGCCCTTCATATGGCAAGTGCTGTAACTAATGGAGGTACTGTACTGCAGTACTCAGAGTCCATTCCATGTTAGTAGAACTGGCTACCTGATGTTTACAAAGAAATTTTGTATTCTAGTTTAACTTTGAGGTTTTTTAATGACATGATTTTTCTAAATTAACGATTCCAATGAAGTCAGTGCAATAGTGAAAATAGAACTCTTGATTTGAAATGGGTTTCTGTCACCCTTCCACTAGCCATTTGTTAAACATCAATCACAGATGAACGATCTACTTTTACCACCCATCATCTTGATATGACTTTTATAGAAACTTTCCGGGGGTTTTGTAAACTTTAAAAGTACATTTATTGAACTGAAAACAAAACTGTCATCTATGCAGTTCCTCACGTTGCAAGATCTTGCAAGAAACGGTTACATTCCACATACTGTACTGACAGGCAAACATTGTACCTCTTCCAAGGGTTGTAGTATAGGTGTAATTATAACCACTTTTGCAAACTAACATGTAAATACTCTTCTGCTGAGTTTTAATGTGATAATGGTGTGCTTATCTATAATACCACTTGAACAGCACCGTAATTTGGCTCTGAGATGGAAATGAAGTCAGCTAGAAGAAACTGGCATTAACCAGTTCTTCAAGATTCCCACTCTGACTTGGTGCTGTGCAATAGACGGGGCAGCAGTTTGATGGAAGCTGCGTTAATGAAGGCGGCCGGCTAATAGGCCTCGATCCAAAACAAAGTTAGAAACTCCTCCAGAGTATGTATACTGGTGCTGTAATATTAAGGCTTCCAATTTTCAAAGGGATTCCAAATGGGCCGACAAAACCAGCTCCCAGCATCTTTCCTTGGGGCTTCAGCTGATGTGTCATAGGAAACCCAGGTCAGAGCAGTTACTGAGCACAGGGAGGCCGTGGCTATTGGTTCTCCCCAAGCACAGCCTGCTAGGGAGGAAAGGTGTAAGACCTGATACAGTGTCACTTGTCATTCTGGGACTTAAAACACAGAGTAGAACCAGTCTCTACTTGCATTGCTGTCTTTCTGTACAGGAAAATAAAACGTGGTAGCAAGACTGTAGAATGTGCATTAAATGACCAGATGTAGAAGAGTCATTGTAATACTGTTTATCCGATAATTGTTCTCTGTCCCACTGTATAATGAATGTCTTATATTAAGATTGACTTTATCCTTTTTCTAATTTACTCAGTTTTTCATGTCAGTATTTGAAAACGAAACCAAAACGTGTTGCCTTTCTCAGATTTCGTTCTGAATATTGCCTATCTTCAGATGACGCGTAGCAAGGTCGGGGCGCTTTTCAAGGCACCACTTACTGTTGCACCTCGATTGGCCAGGGGGCTGCGTGTTTTAGGTTAGATCCTTTTGTAAGCAGAGCCTAGCATTCAAGGCACTGAAGAGGAGTTGCTGTGCAGTGTCAGGAGGTGGCTGGAGAAGCAGCAGCACAGCAGCAGAGCGACCAGGTGGGTGCTTCCAGTGCAACTGTCCCACACATCCAGATGCCTCAGTTTTTTAACATTGTGTCTCTTATAGTGTTTTCCACTGGGTGATTTCATATGTTTCCTTTAAACGCAGTACTGTTAAAACCACTAGAACACGTGCAAAGGTTTCCTGGAGTCAAAAGTGAAACGGCTGCTCGAATACGTTTGTTTTAATTTGAAATTAATTTTTTTCCTGGCATTGCTTTTTGGAGTGTTTGAAATGGTTTTTAAAAATTTCAAGTCGCCAAAAATATTTTGAATTACTGTACTCTAGTCAATATGATACTGAATGTACTAAACTAACAATAAACATTTTGTGCAATTTGGAAACCCTTGTATTCTTGAATTTCTCCCAGCACTGGTGCAGGTGTGTAAGGGACAAAGCCTGTTGCTGGTGCTAGCACAGGAGATCTGGATTTGAATATAATGACCCCTCCATAGAGGTTTTTCTTAAAGTTTTGCTGTCTCAGCCATCCCTTCAAACTAAGAACACTAGGAGTACAATCAAGATGATTCTGTGTGCTGCCAGTGCAGCAAGACATCTCATTTTCATGTGCATTTTGATCCACGTTTGGACCATACTACTTCAGCTTTGCTCTTTTTCATACTGGTTTTGTTCAAGCACGCTGTGCTAAAACATAGAACTTCCCTCTTATGCAGCAGTACACGGATAAACCACAGACAAGCTGAACTAAAAACACATTTGTCTGCAAACCAATGTTCTGTCAATCAGGCTCTTGTGTCCCAGGCCCCACCCCCTCCCTGTGAGCTCCTGGGGGTAACAATGCTGCTTTTCTACCACTGCTTTCTGCAGCCTCAGAGATGCAGCCGCTTCTTAGGGAAGCAAACATCTTTAAAAATGCCTTAGAAGCACTCGCTCCTGCAGCTTCTGTGCCTGCAGGGTTTAGAATTTGCAACAAGTGTGCTGAGTGTAAATGGAGCAGTGATAGAAGCTTGGGAGGGTCTGGGGGTCTTTACCAGGATGCCCCCAGCGCAGCATGCACTGATACTGGGGAGCGCTGTGGGCCTGCAGTAATTACAAACCGTGTTCATGGCTTCCTGCACAGCTCTCCTAGCTCAGATCAGAACTCCTCCATGCTGATATTTGGCCTGGGTAATTCGGACAGGTTTAACTGCATCTTTTGTGCTGCTCCTTAGTGAAACGTATGTGGCAGGAGAGCAGAATGAGCAACTTAACTTAAGCACAAGGTGCTGATCTCTTCAGAGAGGTTTTTCTATTAAAACTTTAGCTTAAATTGTGCCCAGGACCCTGCTTCTTTGGAAGCCTCTGAGTCACCTACACAATTCTTTCTTTAGCTGCATGATTTCTCCGGAGGCTAAGGCTGCCATGTTTGCACTGTCTGCTTGACTAAGTCCTTTCTCCATGCTTTGCTATTTTTAGAAGCGTGCAGGATGTTAGCCTCTGCCTGTTAGTCGCTGTCAATAGGTGTCATTAAATCTAAAAATAGTTAACAGAAGAATGACCAGGAAGATGAGGCAGATGCGTGTCTGCTGTGTGCGTTTCCTGGAAGTTAAGCAGGTTGGCTGCGTTGTGGCAGGGGCAGCTGCTCCTCAACAGCCAGAGGTTGTTCACTGTCATTCTTCCATTATTAAAAAGAAGTTTGCTTTCCCTTTCCAGAATTTCTCTGACTAAACTCACCGAGTACTGCCACAGTCTGAAAAGGGAATGCACATAAAGCGCCTGAAGTGTTCACTCGTGGCTCCTTGTAAGCATTTGGATGCTTTGTTAGGATGAGTGCAGCCCAGCCATAGCACCTGTGGTGGAGCAGCAGTTCCAAACCCAGGGCCAAATGCCCCTAGGTTGCTCAGTGTCAGCTGCACTGAGAATTCAAACACAAAGATCAAGTGAAGCCTCTTATAACATCTGTGCCACGTACAGTCTGGACTAATGCAGTATTCTGGTCTTACTATCTCTAAAGGAAAGCAACCTATAACACTGCAATGTGATGGAAAGCACAGAATGACAGCAGAGTAGCAAGGTCCTAAGCTGCAGCAAGTAAGGATTTGCTCAAATGCAGGAGCTGTGAGCGTAGAAATAAAGGAAAGAAACTACTTACCTTCAGAAGGCCTCAAGTACACAGGGATCTCCAGCAAAATACCCTCACCTCCACTGCCAGCCCTTAAATGAGGTCTGGGAAGGGTGGATCCTGGCTCCACCCCTTCCAATCACTCAGGTGCATTGCTTGCAGCTGAGCTGCCCTGGGCTGGCCCTGCCTTCCCACCAGGTGCTCCATCACTGCTTCAGGCCGTGACTTAGCATTTCCATACGCTCCCAAGGAGGGGGGGTGGAGGGGGGGGGTCCTGATTTGCCATAGGGACATGATTAAGGTCCCCTTACCAATGAAAACAGGAGTGTTGACTTCTGTGTCTGCAGGCCGTGTACCTATTACCATGGGGACTAACGATCCCCCAAACTCCAATAACATCCCCCAAGGTGCAAGTAGGCCACACAACTTTAGTCCTACTTGCACCTTCCAAAGCCATTCTATTTTACGGGTACCAGGTTCATTTAGTCACTCCTCACTCACAGCAAGAGAGGGTAAGCTCAAAGGCAGCAGCTGTGGACACAGAAACAAAGGAAAGAATCTGCTTACCCTTGGAAGGCCACAGAGATGCAGGGATCTCCAGTGAGATGCCCTCACCTCCACTGCCAATCCTTAAGTGAGGTCTGGGAAGAGGTGGATCCTGGCTCCATATTGCATGCACCTGAGCTGCCCTAGGCTGGCCCTGCCTTCCCACCAGGTGCTGGATCACTGCTCCAGGCTGTGACTCTGCATTTCTACTACACAACCCCAAAGCAGGAATTTTCCAAATTCTGATTTGAGTAGTATGCTGCAGTGAGCCAGTGTGTTGCTGCTGAACTGTGTGATGGCTTGTGTCACAGCAGGCATCCCCTGCTGCACGTGGTGAGCTAGACGGTGTGCAGTACGGGCGGCAGTCATGTCCCTCTGCAGAACCAGGCTGCTAGTTACAGAGGAGGAGCAGGGGAACAGAATCCTCTTGTGAAAGGCTGGCAGTGAAGCCAACACCAGTTTTATAACAGAAGTTACATCACTGCCTCTAATGAGGCTGGCTGCTCTCGGAAGGATATATGCGGATGTCTTCGTTGCTTAGCAGCATGAGCCATGCTGGCGGTGGATTTGTGCTCCCAAATCCTTTAGGTGCCTTTGAAAAATCTCCCTTACATTTTCACGGATGTGAAAAGCCATTAGCAGGGACCTGCCGCATTAGTGGCCACAGCTGCGCAGAACTCTCCTTGCTCCCTGGTGTCCTGTTCAGCCCAGCTGTGACACAGAGGTTTGGAGCACAGGCAGTGACTGGGGACGGCACGCAGCTCCCTTGGCATGGCCAGGGACCGAGCCTCATTCCAGACAGGATGCTCAGACCAGCTCACGGGCTGCTTGGACAGAGGGCGCTGCTAATTAGTGAGCGACTTCACCAGTGATTAACACCAGCAATGAAACCCAACCCACAACGCGCAGCCAACCTAGGGAATCCATGGTACGTTGGGCTTCAACCGGCCACAATTCAGTAGCATGGCACGCAGTAAAGGACTGGATGTCATCGCTCCGGGGGCTCAACCATCTTCTGAAATTAAAAAGCACACACCCGGGAAGCTAAAGATGAGTTTAGGAAGGGAATACAGATTTTTTTTTTAAATGCACGCCGCCTTCTATGAACGTTTGACTGAATGAAAACAGCCTTTGTCTTGAAGCTGACGGTGTTGCTGAGCAGCTTAATCAGCCTTCTGCTACAGCACTGAAAATAAAGCTTGAAGGGACTCAGATATTTTTATCCCTTCCTCTGCCTGCAGGCAGGATGAACTCTGCCTGTCATTCCTGATGGGCTTGTCCAACCTGTTCCAAACAGCCTCAAACAACAGGGATTTCACAACCCTCCCAGGCAGTTTATTTCTGGATTTTACCCTCTGCCCTCCTAAACTTTTTTTTCTGCTATCTGAGCTGCGTTCATTGTCTCTGCTATAATTCAAGCCCATTACTCCCTGCCCTGCTTGCAGTGTGCTCAAAGAGCCCTTACAGCGACGTTCTACGCGTGTGCAGGCGGTCACTCCTCCCCTTTCTTTATTCTCCCCTAGACTCAAACAAACTCAGTTCCTTCATCCTTTTTCACAAGTCACATTTTCTGTTCCTTGCACGCTGCCCCCAGCATCCCCCTCCTCCTGGCCCCGCAGGTGCTCACATGAGCACATTCTGTGTCCGTCACCTCTGCCGCCTTCAGGAACTCTGCAGCAGTTCAAGTACTCAGCAATAAACGGAGTGATGATAAAAGTGAGCAAGCGGAGGGAAAATAAAGGGTGTCCTCTGCCCACAAACTTCTTGGGCTGCAGCTTTGGGAGGCTCCTGCCCTCACCGTGCAACCAAGCAATGCAGCACTATTCCACCCCGGGAACAACACTCAAAACTCCAAGCAGCTCCGCATGGAAAAGAAGGGAAGATCCCCTTAGGACCGGCTGCAGCAGGGGTGCATGCAACGGCTGGGGCTGGTTTCCTGTGGGGCCTACCCGTCACTCACCCATTTCCCCCACAGACAAAGCTGCTGGGACGTATTTGCTGTTGTGCCTGTGCAGGGCAGCAGGACTGGGATCCCCATTGGCGCTGGGGGTCTGTGCTTATCTCACCCCCTATCTGTGGTTTGGAAGCAGTTCTGATCAGCTCTCCGATGTGTTTGTTTGCTTCAAATGATGCTGATTTTCCTTTTCCTTTGGCCTTGGGCCCTTGAGTTCATGTCTCAAGCTGTGCTGAAGCACTGGGGTTTGAGGTTTGACCCAGCAACCAACAGAAGGCTCCTGCCCGCCTGCACCCCCACCTTTCCTAAGCAGGCCATGTAGTTCACTGCACTAAAATGCACGTACACAACCTCGGCGCGTACTTAAACGCTTACACACGCTCAAATGCATACAGAGGAACAGATCTCCATAAAATACATGCGCTGCAAGGCTCTAGATAGAAACAAAGTGAGCAAACCCAGCACCCACCACCCGGAGCTGCGCTGCTGGGCCCGTGCTGGGCTGCACACGCGGCTCCCCCAGCCGGTGCCAGGGTCCTGCCCTCGGGGTCCCCGTGCCGGCTGCGGGCAGTGGCCGTGCCACCCGCTGCCATCTCCTGCTGGTGTCAGGCGAGCAGCACGGCGCTGTGGTGCCAGTGGGGGTCACGGTTTGTCCCCGTTGTGGCCCGCAGCACCTGCCAGGGCCCCGTGTCCTCCTGCAGCATCACAGAGGGAGAAATACAATGGGGAGGAGATTACAGCCGTCGGCGAAGGAGAGGTGAAAAGCGGAGCGGTTTGGCACTGAGCCCAGAAGCCAGGAGCGGAGCACAGCTCGTGCGTGACCCCTTGTGTCGGAGCCGGCGGGATCCGGAGCCGCGGGACGCGGCCACCCCCGGCGGGAACGCGTGGGTGGAAGCCCCGTGCGGCTGCGGCTTCGTGCCGGGATGGCAGCAGCTCTGCGACGGGTTCTCGGTGGCCGTCGACGAGACGCAGCTCCACATTCCGCCCACAGTGCCTCCCATTTCTCTCACGCACGCTCTCATTTGCAGTATGATTAGGGGGAGGAATGAAATGGAAATTCGCAGCAGAAACCCCGAGCTCAGCGAGTTCCGTTCCCCTGTTTCAAGCCCCACTTTAAGGCTCTTCGCGGCCTGACCTGCGGCTGCTCCGTGCCGAGCCGTGCAGCGCCGCCCCTTCCCCGAGTGACCGCCGGCGATGGCGCCCCCTGGAGGCCGCTTTTCCGTCCCTGAGGCGGGAGCGGCTGCGCCTCCGCCGGCCGCCAGGGGGCGGCAGCGGCACGGGGAGCGCTGCTGTGCGGCGCTGTGTGAACGAACGCGCGGCGATGCGCGTTTGTCAGCGTTTCTCCGTCGCGTGTATTTACACACATCTGTGTATGCCAGCTACGCGCTTAAATGTACGCTTATATGCGTGTGTGTGTATAGATATGCTGGAAAATATGGAAGCGTGAGGGGGCACGGCGGGAGAAGAGCCCTCCCCACCCTGACAGACCAGAGCACAGAGGTGAGAGAAGACAAATTTAAAAGTTTATTAAACATTGAGAATAACAGACAAAAAATAAAACAAAATAAAATTTGGGCCGAACAGCATACAGGATGCAATCCATTTCATGTCGTACAGTTAATTTGATCTTATTAAACTTGTATTTAAACAGATGCTGTCTTGTGGTGTTGCCAGAAATACAATGGTTGATCACTTGTTTTAATACATATATATATATATCCTTCTCGACATCGGAAAAGAAAACCAAAAAAAAAAAAAAAAAACCTCAACAAAATAAAAATAAACTGCACATCCCTATGGTAAGTCACATGCAAAAATAGCTCTGAAGCAATAAGTGGGGTGATTACAAACCCACAGAGGCAGGATGCTGCAAGGCCGGGGAGCTGTCGGCGCGCGGCTCCGTGCTGCATTGCTGCACCCAGCGCCTGCTGAGCTCCTGGCTTCTGTGGGTTCAAGTCAGAGCGGTGCTGCCACGGCGCCAGGTTCCGGGACTCCATGGCACCACTGGGAAAGGAAGAGCAGCGCTCCCCGTGCCCTCTGCCACACGCTTTCCCAAGCAGGCTCCCAAGGCGTTCGCAAACGCATCTCGGATTCGATTTGTTTTTAGAGGATATTCCTTCTCGAAAAGAAAGAATTCACTTCTAAGACCCAGAGGAAAAAAAATAAGCATCTTACCCATGCTTACGTTTTTAGGAGAGGTCAGTGAATCCTTTAGACGCACTAGTATTTATTCTGCACACACATTTATTTCTACTTTTATAAAACGGGAATTTCTTGTGCCTGCAAGCTCCTTCAGAGCCGCTGGCGGTGTGATGATAGCAGCTGAGCTGACCCTAGGGCCTGAAAAGGAGCCCCATTTTCTGCTGGTTTATGTCATCCTGGGGAGACAGCCTGGTTGTCCTTCCCAGACTCTAGGCCATGAGCATTCCCTTTCCTAGCGAGCCCAAGTACCGAGCTCCCACGGCTCCCAGAGCTCGGGGTGGGTGCCCAAGGCCCTCGGGCTCCTTCCAAGAGCGCTCTGCGGTCACAGTGCAGCGCACCCATGGCTGCAGCCATTTCCGTACCAGCTGATTTCATTTCCACCATTTCCCCTTTTCAGGCACCACTCCAAGAATACTCACAGGGATGGTGATGAGAAACTGCTGCTGCTCGCTGCGCTGCTGCTGAAGATGCATCCGTGGCAGTGGCTGCTTGGGGAGCCCCACCACTGCCACGCAGCACCACAGGGAAACAAACGTGGCTTCCTAGTGCACAGAGCAGACGAGGAAAGGCTCAGCTGCACCGACCGCTGCCCCCTGCTTCTGTACCCATGCATCTGGTGCCTTGCACTGACCCCTAGAAAACAACTTGCTGCACTCCAAGCCTCGCTGCAGCACATGGAAACTCTGCTCACTGAGTGAATGGCCCGGAGGGGAGGGACACGCTGGGTCTGTCTGAGGAAAAGCACTGGGACAACATCAATAGTGCACAGATACTTGTAATGCTGAGCAAAATGCGGGGCCCTTTGTAGCAATCTCCTGAAGCGTGAATCGTTACTTAATGGAATGAACAACCTTTGTATTTGAAAACAATGCCAAAACGCTCAGAAAACGGTGAGCAAGACATGTAGCACCGAATCTTCCTCACATGTGAATAACCACATGCACTACACGGAACTGCATACATGAACTGAGCTGTTTATTAAAAAAGAATCACCTGGAAACAGATTCTAGCAGCAGCAGCAGCAGCAGCAGATTAGAAATGACCGAGTTGGGTTTTTTTGGGTTACGTGCTATTTTTCTGCCTTTAGAAACTGTGCTGTCCAATCAATAGTTGCCTAAAATCCATATTGTGCTTTGTCCCCATGAAACAGAACCGCTACATGTTTCCGATGGAAAATAGCGAAGTCTCTCTTCCTCAGGAACACCGAGCAGCCTGGAAAGCCACACTACTTCCATAACAATTTAATTTAAAGCACAGAACATGCCAGCGTGCCAGTGGTAGGCTTAAAATATCAGAGATTAACAAAACAAAAACTAAAACCAACCAACAACCTCCGTAGCGTTTCCTTTCTGTACAATAATGGAGAATATATATCATCTTTGCTATATATTTTTAACATGGAATAGCTTTTTCTCTTTGTTATATATAATATATGTCTTTCAAAATACACTGTCGGTATTTGTACTTGAAAAATACTGTACAAAACAAACATACTATAATTATTCTGTATAAACTTTATACATTTTATAATATCTGTTCTTTTGGTCTATAGTAAACACTTAGATTGATTGGATTAACCACAGTATACGACAACACCATCCCCCTCTGAAATACACCAGTGTCTCTTACATTCATTTCTCAGAAGTCCACTTTAGATTCGAACATAAGTGTTCAAAAGCAAAGAGAGTTTAAAACAACAGAATTCAGAACCATCAGTTCATGTCACACTCAAAACAACAATCACTAGGAAAAATGGGCTTTGCAAACCAGTGACTTCTTCTAACTGAATTAAAGTGATTTTTAGAACAGCAAGATAGAATCCACAGAAAATATATTACACAACATGGGAAAAAAACAACTCAATGCAGGTAATTTAATTTTTAATCACAAAATGGAACTCATAACTAACTGAAAACAGAAAAGCCCCTCTGATTTCAACGCCAGATCTGATTTGACACTATTAATTTCGTTGTTGCAGCTAATTATCCTGCTTCCTATACATGCGCTCCCTATGGCAGGGATACAGTTAGCATGCTCACATGAATGTGTCTTTTACTTTTTAATGTTTTTTTTTTTGTTAAAGACATGAAAACTCCTGTTGGGTAGGGAAACCATCCTACGTCCACTAGGAACATCCAGGCAGCATGCGCGCTAGCGTACAACAGGATTATTGCTTCAGGTACAGACAGTGCAAGGTACACACTCCGTGGTCTATCAATAGTACTCCTACCTACCTGGGGTCCGTGGAAATAAAAGGAACCTTAATAGCTACAGAGAAGCCATTACGGGATCTATAATGAGTCGAGCTAACTCAGTCTAACAGCACTTTAAATCCGAAGACAATTATCACCAGAACTTAAAATACAACAAAAGCAATCTATAAATTAATATTTCTGCAGTGTAGTACTAAATTATTATTTGTGCACTTTATTAGCATGTTAACTTTTCTGATTAGACGTACTTAAACGACAGCTCGTTACTCTCGAAAAACTGAGATCTACTTTTTTTTTTTCTTTTTTCTTTTTTTCCTTTTTTTTTTTTTTTTTTTTTGTTAAATATATAATTTATACTGGGATCTTTCCAAGTGAGTCAAGGAGGATGGAACCGGTTACAAGAACATAAAAACCCTAATCCGAAGCAGCACTGAAAAAATACAATAAAAAGCTTACGATGGCGGTCCTCAACAGTCCAGGTAAAAATGTGGCACCCTTCGAAGAGGGCTTCGTAAAAATGGGAAGTGCTGAGATGCGTGCGCACGCACACACACACACACGCTCACACGCACATGCACACACACGCGTGCAAGCACACGCGCACACGGACGTGTGAACACACGTGCACACATACACGCCGGGACACGCAAACAACAACAACAAAATAACGTTAAGTCAGTTTTGTTTCTGCTTCTGGTAAAGTGCTGAAGACAGAAAGGTTGGTTTGGGCGTGGTGCTATCAAACAGGAAACACATTGTCCATCTATTCAAATGCCAACCCGCAACCGAAACAAAACAAAACAAAACAAAACAAAAAAAAAAGAAAAAAGAAAAAAAAAAAAAAAAAACCCCACTCCCCTCCCGTGACTTTACAGGGGGCCGTGCCGAGCCTCGTACTTGGCCAGGACGTTCTTGCATTTGCCCAGCTCTTTCCGCAGGTCGGCCACCTCCTGCCGGAGCGCCGAGTTCTCCTTCTCCAGGAAGGAGGCGCGGATGGCGATCTGGTTCTCCTTCAGCCGGCGCGCGTCCCGCGACCGCTTGGCAGCCATGTTGTTCTTTCTGCGCCTTGCCCAGTACTTGTCATCCTGCTCACGGAACACGGGGAGACACAAACGAGGTGTTAGACATCTGGAAGGGAGCGGCCAGCGGGATGGGCTCTGCGTGCAGCCCCCAGGCTGCGGCTGCCCCGACCCCACGGGTTTTGCTGTGATTTTGCCTATTCTGTTTCAATGGCCCAATGAGCCCTGACAAGGCCGGGCACTGCAGGGACATGAGTTGCAGACCTGCAGGGCTCAGCCCAGCCAGCGAGCACAGAGGCCTGCCTGTACTTCTGCCAGAACGTTTACACAAACCCCCTCATCCTCCTGGGAATGAATTCCTCCGAGGAAAACCAAGGTGATACTCCAGCAGCATGACCCATCTCACAGCTATGCTGCCCTAGTTAGCACATCCACCCACGTGTGCAGTGACTCCCAACTGGTTGCTCAAGCAGTACTGATTAATTCCCGTATGGCCCTGCTCCTCTTTGCCACCCAACACCCAGGTCACTCCGTTTGCTGGAACCATCCACATCCTCTGTTGTTCAGCTCTTTCCTCTGTTCAGAGCTTTCACTACAGCACCCCAAAGGGTTCGTGTTTGCACACCAGAGCAGCAAGTCACTGGATGAGGATTCCTTGGCAGCCAATTCAGGAATGGCAAAACAAGGATGGCTGCTTTGGTATCACCTGCAAAGAGATTCGTGCAATGGGCTCTGACAGTGAAGAAAAAAGCATTTGCCAGAAATACGTCTGCTCACCTCTAAAGTTTCACAAGTCAACATATTCCCAAAGCGTTCCCCCAAAAGACTTGCCTCTAGGAGATCACCTTAGTTGCATTTGTACATCAAAAGCTCTAACTTACTACTTAATTTCACCTGATTTCTCCACTCTTCTAATAAAACGGTAGCATCACTGTTGCTATGAAAGTGAACTAAGCTCTAGAAATTTGGAACAACTCAGTAAACACAAAGTGAGCAGAATCTCTTAGGAAAAGTGAAATTCAGTTCCCTGAAGAGAGTGACACGGCCATCCAGCCCTCAGACTGCCTGGTTGAGCCACACAGCTCCAACTTCCCAGCACCATCCTTCCATTTTTATATGCTTACATTTGCTTACGATCTGAGTGCAGCACTCCTGTTTCACCAAGCATGGTAGCACAGCCCCATCTCCCGGGCGAGAGCTGCGAGCCATCTGTCCCTACTGAGCAGGGAAACATCACCCACTCCTCTGTCTTTCTGCAGGAAACACGCCAAGGCTAATACAGCTGCTCTGCATCTTCTGCCGCTGCTTGCACAAGGCAAAGCAAGAGCAAAATGACAGCTAGAAGCACTCTACAACTGCTTTATACTATTTTAGCTGAGTGAGGTGTCCAGCAACCATGATTTGGAGCCAGTGTATCTCTAAATTTCTTTTCACCTGCATTTAGATAGGACCCCCCCAAAATCCTCTTAAAAACAAGCATGCAGCAAAAAGCTATGACCCAAATCTTGTTTATAATTTCCCATCTCATTCCACTCCAAAAAAAATCAGCTTTAAGCAATTTATTAGTGTGCCACCTAGGCTTCATCCATCTTTATTTTAACAAATTGCTGCGGCAAATCCCTTAATCCAGGCCCAAAAGAGGTAAGGCTGGCATTTCAAAATCACATGCAACCCAGAGACGATTGACTGGTCTAATCTGCTTACCCTCCCCAAGAACTCAACAGCCATTCCACATGCCAGGGCAGAAGCAGCACTTGGGTCAAGCATTCTGAAATGAGTCAAGGGCATCTGATGTGATTATCTCGGGGAAATGTGACCCCGAAATTCCAGTTCGGTCCTAGACTGAAAACTCATGTGCTCCACTGCTGCATGCAAGGCACTGACATTTTCTGCCTCTGTCGTGAGGCATTTTTGGCAAAAGCTACCTTTGGCTAGCTAGGATACCTGGGAGATACCACAAAATGACATACAACAGAGAGACAATTTTCACTCTCCTTACATCCGTGTAGCCATTTCTGCACTGAACTTCTCTACTTAGGTAGACCTCACAGTACACTGCAATGCCAACAGAGCATCAAAAATAGTAAAATTTGCCTGAAAAAATAATGCCATGGTACCGAGAAACATTTCTGAATGAAAACAGAGGACATTACAAAGTGACAGCAACATTATCACCTGAACACTACTGGGATTGTGCTTTCTGCGCTTTTAGCTTGCACAACATTATCCTGAGGGACAAAAATAGCAAACAGCATCAGCTTCTTTCCCTAACTCTATCACTGTGGCGTACACACGTGGCACCACAGCCTCTTGGCACACACAGCCAAAGATTCCCTCTTCCAACAGGCTTTCAATCTTGGGGAGCAACAGCCAAATGAAACCGCACTGACTACTTCTGATAAAAAGGTCCTCTTGGCAATCACATGCTGGGAATAGAATTTTGAAAGTAATGACAATTTTCACAGTTATTTGATAAACTGAATCAGCCGGTCAATTTGTGCAGCTCTCTTCTGGGGAGCTTTTGCTCTTCCCATCTCAGAAATGGTGAGAGACATAAACAAGTGTGCTTCTTTTTAAATACTGTATTATGATTGTATTATATTTTAAGTATTGTACTAAAATACACTTATTGGCAAAATTATTTTCTTCTACTTTCCTTCAACAGTTTTAGATTCTTTCACTTAAATTAACAGTATGTAGCGTAGTGTTCCCACTTGTTGGTAAAACACAGAGCTAAAGAAACTTTCAAACAAGACAAAACATATTTTATTCTGTCTCCACAGACTACACTCTGTGAGAGAGGGATTCTTCCTTGAAGACTATGCCAATGAGCCAGACAGAGTGGAGGAAAAGGAAACGTGATCAGACTGTTTTGTAAATGGGAAATATGGGACAAATTAAGCTCGGCCAAGGTCACGCAGGAAGTTTCTGGCATACAAAGGAAATTAATATTGATATGAATTTCAAGTGTTGATTAACACAAAAGGGACATCCTCCCCTCAATCTTCCTCAGAACCATTAACAGTTTTATTCTACAAAAAAGCCATTTTTAGTTTGGCAGATTTACATTACATGAGCAAACAGATTCATGCTCCTAATGTGTATCTGAAAGAACAACTGCCTTAGGGTCTGTGTATGAACAATCTTGTCACCAGTTCCAATTTACCTTCAGGTCATCTGGAATGAAGACTTTGCGAGCTTTCTTAATCATTGGCTGTGGTTTCAGCTCTTCTTCAGAGAATTTGCGCTTACGAGGGTCAAACATCTCCTGGCCAGGAATACTGGAAAGAGCAAGATCTGCAGGGTCAGGTTCGTAGCCAACGGGAACTTGGATGGTCTCCGGATCAATAGGACTCGGTGTGTTTCGGTTTGTTGGCAAGATCTGACCTACAAAAATAAAGGAAGAATTCAGCTATGTTAGAAGAAATCATGTAAATAATACCACTGAACATGGATTTTAGAGGCTCTGTAAATACTTTACAACCAATAATTCTTTAAGCTTTCACTGTAAGTTTGGTAGCAACTCTAGTCAAATATTAGATTGCCCATTTTTAGGGTGCATATTCTGATCTAGACATGCTCACGCCATTATTTTCAAAACTGGTTCCTAATTCTGGTTGCTAATCTTACGTCCTCATTTAGGACCAATGAACCCAGTAGAGCTGTGCTCAAGTGCAGGCAGAGGGCTTACCGCTTACCGCTCCAACCCATGCCTTATGATCGCAGCCTCAGGAACAAATCTTAAGTACTGTAATTTAGGTCTGATTTATCCATTACACTGTAATCTTTCCTCTTATTCTCACACAGATTTCTAGAATCTGAGTGTATTAGTTGTAATAGGAAAAAAATCTCATGAAAGCGTACTGTCAAACTGTGCTAAAGCTCTCCACTAAGGAGGTGCTAACTATTTTCTCAGAAATCTTACCAGCAATGTTTTAAAGACAGTGAAGGAAACTAGCAACATAGCAGGCTACAAAGATGCTGTGCAAAAACGGAAGAACCCTTATTTACACTATTTATTGCTCTTTTAATGGTATATAAGAACTATTTAAAATGAGCCTACCGCAAGAAAAGAACTATTATCACCCCTACATTTCCTTTCTTAACCTTCAGTATACCCTTCAAGACTTCAGTGTGACAGCCCCAGTACAGGCACCATTCCCACTACAACTCCAATTTAAAATCTCAACCAAAGGTTCCCAAAATAGGATCCTAAGGTCAGCTGCCCATCCCCATGGGCAGAATTTTCAGAAGTTTTCGCAAGCCTCAGAAGTACCAGCCTCACAGACTTCAGAAGAACTTGTGATTGAAGTAGATATTCTTTTATAATTTCGGCTATTAGCTAATTCATTTTGACTTTAGAGAGATGATGGCTTTCATAATATCTACACAAACATCCTGTGACTGCATAATATTTCCTTATTCGTGCCTGCATCTGTAATATTTATGGTGTAAAATGGTAAACATTAAGTGTCATTTCTAATTCCAAATCAAGGTCACCGTTAACAATGTAGGTTTTATTTTAATCTAAAAGATTGCAGCAACAATATTGGAACCGCACAGAAAATGCACCGGGGAATTGCATTGTGCAAACCAGGGCTTACTAACAGGGAGCCTGTCTTTTGTAATTCCCATTCTAAAATAGCACTGATAAAATCAGCTTCCAGGAAAGGTTAGTAAGGGCCTGGGAGAAGAAAAAAGGAGGATCAAAGTTATTCGATTAATATATATATCTGTATGAGAGAGCAAGAGGAAAGAATTCATCTGCCCGCACTGCGCCAGCACAGCGTTTCCTCTCGTGCCGCACGACATGGCACGCCGCTGCCAAGGCCTCGGTGCTGAGTGCGGGGCTTCCTGGCAGCCTTCCTCACCGAGCCCAGCACCGTGTGCTGTGTGCTCAGGGCCTGGGGCTTGGGCAGCTCTGGGATGGCGATGCCTCAGCCCACCTTGGCCCGCTGAGGCCTGCTGAGGCCTACTAAGGCCTGGCAGGTACAGACCAACTCAAGGGACACAGGCAGCAGGACACGGGCAATGGGACTCCACTTGTGGGCAGCTTTCACAGGAAGGTTTTTTCGCTAGACCTGGGGATAACTTTGTTTAATAGGTGTTTAAGCTAAACTGTCTTCAAAGGGGGTGGCGAGGAAATCCAAACTATTAACTGTTTTAAAGCCAGCCCAGAAGGCTCAGTAAACCAAGACATTTTTGTCCCTTGCTTTAAATGGATGGCTAATCTCATTCCAGATACATGGGCTGGCAGAAACAGGCTTATTTAAAGGATTAAATGCAGGAAAGCTTCCTTTGATGTTAGCATGCTTGTATCAGAGCAGACAGTCTTTAATGCAGACCAATATATAGAAATACGCATGTATAAATCTTGCAACTTCTGTAATGCAGATAAAAATGAAGCTCTCTCTGAATACTTTATAATATTTTCAGTGAGCGTGCAGGGTGTTTCTAAAAGTCATGGAGATTGTGAAATCTGCCCCAGCTTTCTAATAGCCCTCAACAGAAGCACTGGTATTGCAGTATTGCTAAAGTTCTAGGTACAGGCTATCAGCTCACATATTATCATTTATCTACAATGTGCCATATGACAGAATTATATGAGGTTTGTAAATGAAATTTTACAAGATCTCTCTAAAGAAAGAAAGGGCACAAAAGCTCCTTTTAAGCATGGGATATTGAGGTATTGCATCTTGTTCAGTGAAAAAAAAACAAAACAACAAACCAATAAAACAAAGAGCACTGCATTTCCAAGTAATGTGGGAGAAGAACGTGCAGTAACCACAATCCTGCCTTGTTACCCACCTGCATGAACTTTGCTTTGCCCAGTCCAAGCTCTCAGTAGGTAAAGGTCCTTAAGGACCTTCAAGGCAAGGCTCAGTAAAGGTGACTGCTATTCACTAATGCACTGCCTGAAAAAATTATGTGCACAGCTAAGCATTATCACCTAGGAGCCTGAAGACTGTTATGCTAGAAGAGATTCACAGGCTCCCACCACCTGCACACCTCTGTCAGTCTGTGTTTGCTCTCCGCTCTGGTGTGCAGAGTGCTCTGCAGATGATCAGGAACTCCACTGAGCACAACAGAGTTAATGAGGGTGGATGAAACCCCAGGCAAAAAAAACCAGTATTTCCTTGTCCAATGTTTTACATTAGGCAACTCCTGGCACTTTGTATCTTTGTATTTATTCTATCAAGTTTTGCCAATAATGCAAGCCAGGAACCTGTCTTCGTTAGTTTACTGGCTAATGGCCACTGCATCTATGTGGTGCTGGAACTCGTCGTAACCTAAGATGACAGCGTGGGCTGCGCTGGACTTGGCACTGCTGTTACTGCAGAAGTACAGTATGTGGCCTCATGTTACACTGCTTTTCAACCTCCTCTCCCCCTGTGTGCATGGCACTTTAGCTGTGCATCCTTCTGCCAAATTTGTTCAGGGTGTTATTTTTATGCACTAAATTCCTCGCAATCAGAGGTAGGTCAAATAAGAACAGCAATCTGAACGTCATGTGCCTAGCAGCCGACTAATCCTCACATCAGCAAGCTTCACAGCTGTCACAACATCCCGAGAGAGGGCCGGTCAGAGGCCACGATGTGCAAGGAATGAGCCAAGGAGGAAGCCTCCAGTGCCAGCCGCAAGGCCAGGTGAAGGTAAAGCCCCTGCTGTTCAGCATCAGCTGCCAGATGCCTTCACTGCCAGTCTCTGCATTATTTAAACGCTCCATACTCACAACAGTGGCCAAATTTTCACAACAGCAAAGTGGCTGGGTTTTTTAATGTGCTTAGCTTTGTTCTCAATGGGGGCTGATGAATGCCAAGTGTTTTGGAAAGATCTTAGCCCCTCTATTTAAGTTGCTGAAATGAGAGCTCTTGAGCATTGAGCTCCTTTGGAAATCCAGCTGCAGAACTCCACAGTGGTGGTGGAAGCAAGCTGGGAACAATGGTTAATGGAAACTTCCCCTCATACCACCCCAGTGATGTGTCTCAACCACGGCCTGGAGAGACCACAACTATGTCAACACTGGCCTTTTGTCTGGAAACTTTCCCGCTTGCAGAGCTCCACTCCAGCAGCAGTGTCTGCCAGGACAGACGCAGCTCCAGGTGGCTCCCGGCAGAGAAGTCAGCAGGTTTTGGCAACCCCAGCAGCTACGGCTGCCCCAGCAGCTTGCCTTCGCTAATGCTCTTGGTGTTGCTCTGGCTCATATTAGCAATAGCAGAAAATTTTCCAGAAGGAAGGACTTGAAAGAAAGTTGGCTGTTCTAACCCTTTCAGTCCTTCTCCTCCCAGTAGAGACTGCCAGTGAGGAAGTCGAACGTAATGGTAATATTTTCAGTGTGGTTCCTTGTTCAAAGAGAAATGGATCGAAGCCATTCGCTCATGTCATCTAGGTCACCAAGTGGCTGGTAAGAAAAGAACAGCTTTTAATTGCTTGCAATAATTAAAATACAAAACTCGGAAGTATAGTAGCTTTTTTATATACCTTCATATACAACAGTACTTTTGTATACCTATAAAACCAAAACGTGGAGGTGTTGTGGGGAGTTTGATCATGGAATCCTGACCCATAATTTCCCCCTCTTTAGACATCCTGCCTGCAGCTGTGCCTAGGAGAGTTAAGATGGAAATAACCTCTTCAACTGTACCATTACTTGACAGACTTATTACTTGTATTGCAGGAGATCCCTGATGAATTATGTAGAACTCAATTTTGAATCATTCAGCTCCCATAGAAATGTGCCTGATTTTCAGAAAATCTCCCTTCTCACAGCCCTTTCACACTTCTCATCAGTTCAGCAGCTGGCTGGAAAACAGCAGCTGAGAAGAGAAAAGAAAGGGAAGTGAAGATGCTCTAATAAAAATATTTTCCCCTATTTTTACACATACAGAGTTGGAAGGAGAGAAAAGAGGAGTTTCTCATTCAATTTATTAACAGCCCAGAGAGAAAATATGTGTTTGCTAATCATTTTTCTTTATATAAACTAAAGGCACCTTGGGTACTTCAGTATTATGATGTAGTGTGGAAATACATTGACACATAACCCTCACCCAGAGCTGCTTCAGAGAACCCCACTGCTCCGTTGATATCATTTCCAAACCTTTTATCCTGCTGGAGGCTGGCCAGCTTTTTGGGATACTTCTCTCACTCCAAATCACAGACTGTCCCAGACTAATCTGCTATATATTTCTGCATTAACTCTTTCTGCCTCTAAGGTCAACGCACAGCACAAGGCAGAGCTCAGGAAGCAAGACAGGCAAAAGAACCAGCCAGACAGTAAAGTAAGAATAGCATTCTGGAGGCTAACATTTATCCATAGATAATATCTTGTCAGGTCACAGTTCCTGCTGCAACATCATAAGCTACATTTTACTTTCCTAACTGATTTCAGTGACTTCCTGCCCCTGAAACATCTGCATGGTTATTAAGACCAGCATCTGCACTAACAGGTGGAGAAGGACCAGCCACGGTGCCTCAACTCCCAGCCAGTCTACCTGGGCTGAGGAAGACAGCTCACCCTCAGGTGCATTTATGTAAGCAATTCCTATAGGAGCTTTATTTTCTTCCAAAGCACCAGACAAGTGTATTTCGACCACTGCTTCAACCCAGCACAGATATTCTATTTCTTGTCTTCCACAACCTAGATTCTGCAGAATGTGGAATGACTGCAAACCTTTCCTGCAGAAAGAAGCATCGTAATCCAATGCAACCACAACACATGCACTGCTCCTAACCCACACTAAGTGTTAAGAAGTGTTTTTAAAACATGTATTTTTTAAAGATACCAGCATTGTTTACAAATCTTGTGCATTTTATTATGAAGGAATTGCCATTTCCCCTCTCAGCATTGTGTGCCTCCCGCTCTGGGCCTCTGCAGTATTATTACAGGCAGGACTGGTAGTCTTATTAAGGCTGCCTGACACTTCCCATTAGAGGATGCCGTCTTCAGTTTCTTAGAACTTTGCCAGATTTCAGCCATTCTGTTTGGATTTGAATGTGCCAATTTATGTTTCTGCCAGAATGGTTCCACAGCTTCCTGAAAAAGTTTCAGCAAAAATACTTTGTTTTCAACCTGTTACAAATTTCTGGCCAACTTTTCCCTGCACAGTGCTAGTGCTCTGTCCTGGAAGAGAGGGAGGGAGTAGAAGAGCTCTGTGCTCCCAGCCCACAGCCCCAGCTCCGTGCAGCATTGCCCTGTGCTCAGCTCCAGTGCCACTCAATGCCAGCCTGCACACCCTAGGGGGGGCACAAGAGAAAATCCAGGTTGACATTTCAATGTGCTTTTAAAATTTAATTGAGGCAGTTATAACAGTTGTTTTAAGAAAATACACTGTTGCCAGAATCTTTTAACTTCTGATCACACAATACCTTTTTTTTCAGATCCTTTATTGTTCAGGAGTCACTTGTTTTCCCCATTTGGATGTACCCAGATGGACCTATACATTATTTGCCACAAATTATCCTAACCTCCTGCACAGACACAACCAGAAACTTTTCAGGAGTTCTTTCCAGCATTCAGGCTACTGCATCTGCATGCTTTGCCTGAACTACTTTTCCCACTCAATACTCCCATGAAAGAAGGGGCAGCCCTTCCCTTTAGCAGGTGGAGAGGTACAGGCATTTTAAATCAGTTATCCAATGTGACGCGGCCATGTTTCAGATCAGTTGCCATTTGTGCTGCAGGCTGGGCTGTACACTGATCCAAGGGAGGGCTACCCAAATAGCAGACTGGGTTCCTCACAAAATGAGAGGGCAAACAGCCAGTGGGACAAGTTAATGCCATTAACTGACTTGCTCAGAGTTCTACTGAACTGCACGGCAAAGAAAGTAACAAAAGCCAGTTTCTCCAGACAAAATCGTTCTCTTTGCTGCCAGACTTGTCCTTCTCCTTCTTAGTTCCTCGTGTCCTCTCACATCTGCAGCAAATGAGGTCAAGATCCAAGATCCTACAGACAACCGCTTCCTTCCTGATACAGCCCTGATTCAACCCAGAGCTAGTCTGACCTCTGCATTCAAAAGGGAAAGGATAAAAAGAAGAGGGTATAATGTAATTAAAGCCTGGGTCTCAGAGCAGAGAAAGGAGGGGGCTGCACTAGACTGGAGCCGCACATGTAGCCTTTGTTTCAGTGTTTGCAGGCTTTTGAGGGCTTGAATTTGCAACTCAGCATGCACGTAATACACTACGTCCCCTGCACCCTTCAAAAGGGATAAATAAGTAACTAAGGCATCACCTGGTGAAATTCTCCATGATGCCTCTTGGACTTACGACTCTGCTGTTCTCTAAGATTCATACTCTTTAACCTGTCTGAAGACAGCACTTTGTTCCATGAGGCCCCATTCCTGACAGCTCCCAGGAAATCAGACTTTTACTCCTTCCCAAACCAGCCCCTACAGCCAGACTGCAGGATGCCGAAAGCAGCTGTTTCCATTCTGAACAACTCCCTTGCACAACTGCTACACACAGAGAATAAGGGGTTTACCCTGATCCTGGGACAATGCACAGGGATTCCTGTTTTCAAACCCCTGAAAAGCCTCTAAAATGACTTTCTGATTTTTTGTAGGGTGCTGCTTTCCCTACAAAGACAGGCCAAAGTGACATTTAGCGGAGACAGAGCTGGAAGAGAAGCTGTAGGGAAGCATGCTCGTACAGGTATTTCATCTTGGCTTAGGAGCACGTTTCACTTCAAGACGCTGGTATCCTCTGGTGTGTTGGAGATTCATGACATCCTTTGGCATGTTATTCACATATAGTAAGGCTCCTGAGAAAGTACAATTCTTTTGTTTCTGAAAGGGAAACTTCCAGAGAAGCATCAGAACTGTTCACCTGTTCTGAGGACACAGAGGTCCATCTTTCCTTCCTTAGACCCAGCTTTCATAAATCATTACACCAACAGTAGACTTTAAGTGAGCCCCTGCTTTAGGTATCAGCCTCATATGTCATCCATAAATACCCCTTAAGAGGAATACCGCTTTCAGAACTTGTCCCCAGGCTGCATTCATGTCACAGCCAATGTCCTCTGCAAGACTCCAGACCAAGTTCCTCTCATATTGCTCTACCTATTTGGCTAACGAACATCCAGGACAGCACGCTCCCAGTAAGTAAACAGGTCTTGCAAAGCCACCATGTAATCCTGCAGCATATGCCACTCATGAGTCATGTATCTGTTACCCAGTTCTAGTACCCAAGCCGATCTTGCTTGGGCGTGTTATCAAAACACAGCTGAGCGAGATTTGCAATGGCATGGAGAAGCCACGTGAACCAGGTGCATTTCCTGCCATTGGCAGGCAATGGCAGATCTGCGAGACAGACAACAGATGCTATCAGCCGCTGGCTGAATGTATCCCTTACAAAAAAGGGGTCACTGGGCAGAATTACAGCAACTTGCAAATCTTGCCTTCTCTTTTGACCTATCCTGTACGCAACACAGATTTGCATTAGCTGTTGGTTTTATTTACATTTCATGTTCACTAAAACAAAGTACACTCTTTAGGTGACAAAACTAAATTAAAGCTTTACAGAGAGTGATTTTTCTAATCACATTTTAAGAAGAAGAGATGTCAGAATGAGGACATGCTGTTTCCCTAACCTTCTAAGACTTAATGCATTTTCTTTTCTCTCCAACGTAATTTTAGGAGCTTGTAACAAAGCTGGAAAAAAAAAGAACAGCAAAGTTTCAAAACCTGTCTTTGGTTTGCTACAGCGCAATAGGGCAGGAGCCTAGTTTGCTTTTACATACTAATGTCATTCTCAATAAGCACAGACAAAGAAAGCAAAGGGTGTGTGGACGTCTCCTTCTTGGGTAGCAGAACTGGGTGACAGATACATGACTTCCATCATAAAGCATATGAATGCATCAGTCATCGCCTGGTCTGAAAATGGGTCAGAGGAGGAAGGGAACGCGTAACTGAGGCTTAGGGAAAATTCCAGGAGAGCAGACTGTTGCATACAGACATTACTGGTATTTCTTCATAGCTGCTGCACAGTACAGATTTTTGTAGCACACCAAATACCCTATTCAATTGTGATCCAATTCACAAGTAATGAAGATTTCACTTTTTGCCATCACACACAGCTTGGCCCTCCACTGCCAAGCACTCACAGAAATATCAAATTGTTTGAATGTAAACTTTAAGGCAACACAAACTGGCAAACCACTTAGCAATTCACATTTTATGGGAACTTCACAAACGTGTCTGTATTTTTAAAATATATGTAAGCAAACTGGACTCTGTTTTCTGAAAATTATCATTAAGAAAACTGTAAGCCAATAGCAACCTTAATTACAGTAAACTTATTTTTAATATGGTATTTTTCTTACAGTAGCCATAGCTGCAAATTACGCAATTAGTTGCCAATCCAGACATACCAAACAACTTTCCAACAATGTCTTGGCACTGAAGCATTTCTTTAACAGAGACACTTCTACCCCCTTCAAGTATAGAAAATTTTGTACAATTCTCTGCCTGCAAGCGAACAAAGCCCTCTGTGTGCTGTGCTGGGCACTTGGCAGCAGCCAAATGAGCAGCTCAGTGCCACACTGATCAAAAGAGGATGCGTTCTCCTGCTCTCACCAGCAACGTGTCACTGCTGTGCAACACCATTACTTAGGGATTATATGAGAGGGAGGGAAGGGACAATGTACTCATCCTCAACACCTTCAGTCTTGACAATTCTTACAGTTTGTACGTAGCGTAACACCGCTTTCCTGTTAGCTGACTCCCACAGCTGGATGATCTGGCACCCTTTTACCATGGTGGCTGTATTCTCTACCTGGAATACCTGCGAAACAGCATAGGCCACATAGCACTTTGCTGTCCAAACCTTCCCATGGGATTTTTGGAAGGGCCTCGATCCCACATGTTCCACTCCTTTATTTGCAGTGGGTCATGCACGCACAAAGCCACTGCAGGCTCCACCACACGGCCCTGCCGAAACCGGGATCGGGCTGCAGGAGCCAGCCATGCAGAAGGTACATCCGTACCCAAGTGAAAACACTGGGGAGTTGGATGGTGCTGCAAGCTGAGGGCAGCAGCGACTCACAGGCTTGGAAAATTATGTGGGCTTTACCTTTTACACTCCTGTTAACTCTGATTTTCATGAAGTAGGTGGTGTTGCTACAGCAACTGTCATATCACATCATTTCTACTGTCTCTGTCAGGGAGATCATCTTATTTTATCTTAAATTCAGATATGCAGTTCTTCTTCTATTCCAAAGCCTTCGGTATTTTGGATATAAAAAATTACAGAAAACAGAGCTGCACCATATAAATAATACTTTTAAAATGCAGCAAAGCCTGTAACGTTTTCATTTCTTCTTCCTTTACTTACCCAGAAGGGAAAAAAGCAACCAGCACCGATGAGACCTATGGTGCTCCAGACGTTTGGAAATAACTTAAGAGCAGGTCTCACGATAAAGGTGCTTCTTGCCACCTTTAACGTGTTCTTCCTGCAGAAGCTAACTCTACGTCCTTGTGCATTTCACCAGAAGTAACTAATCCACTCACAGGTGGAAACACCTTGCCTCCTCGTGCCCAGGCCCATTTATGTATGTGCATTCCACACCACTCACACCCAGCACTCCCCATCCCCTGCACACAGTATGTGGTTCAATTTGCATACATCAACTGCTTAACCTGGGGCCTGGCAGAAGTGCCTACTGAAGCAGAGGCCTTATTTTCACCCAGTTCAGAACATGTGTCCTACCCGCTGGGCATGAGGTGGCACGCTGCCTTGCAGCTCCCTGGCTCAGTAACGCCAGAACTTTGCCCAGCCCCGTCTGCCTCCATTTCACTGCCTGGATGAGCTCTTTGGGTACTCAGCACAATGGGCAGGAGCAGTACCCCGTGACCCTGGGCAAGGCTATATACGCTGTTAAGATATCAGATGGTCTTTATGTCTGCCAGTCACTCCACAGGCTTCATTTCAGCACGCCAATACTCAACAACTATTCTTTAGCTCCATATCCTACAGAGATGAGCTTTGTGTGATTGGGCTGTGCAAGCTTCTGGAGCCTCCTTCCCAGCTTTTTCAACTACGGGGCGATTTCAAACAAATTTGGCAGAGACGGATTATTCTCAAACACGTATCGCTAACAAGCTTTGTGAAAACAATGGGAATCAAAGAAATTTGACTTCCTGGAAGAAGGCCTCAACCCGCGTCAGAGAACCCCCAGAGATGTTGCTGCTTGTGAAGCCGATTCCTTGGACAGGCGATAGGAAGGAAAAAGGAGGAATCTTCACCAAGTTATTCAAGTTATGGCAGTCATGAAAGTCACTTAATCCTCCCATTCTCTACTGGAATTAAGAATATTTCTTCACCATATTCCACGCACCCATTTACTATTTCCAGTAATCACAAGCAAAATTATTTGTTTGACAACTGCGCTGTTACTTGACAATCCCTCTGAACTCATCACAGACACATGAAGCATTGACAGCCATTGAAACAGTCAAGTGCACGTTCTGTCTTAACATGCAGTTTAGGAGACAGCCAGATGTGGACAACCAAGCCATCTGATATCACCTGAGCATGTATTTAAAATCTGTCTAGAAAGAGCTTCTTTGTACCTTGTATAATCTGCAGCATTTATTTTGTGAGCAAGCAATTTAAGTCTTCCAATCAAGACACAGCAGGAGAGTTTGGGAACCAACAGATTTGTCCTGGCAGTGATGAACACTCGCTACTGGGTTTGGGATTGGGAGCGTTTTGGCTTTTTTTTTTTCCTGGTAAAGATTTCATTAAAATACAAGGCAAAAAGCCAGCTGATGAGCACTAGGGCAGGACTCCAGCTAAGAATGGCAGCACCCAAGATTTGCGCTGGAAACCGTATGTCTCTGCCCACTTGAGGGATGTACACTGACACAGCTCAGTCCTTGCAGGACCAGAGACCCCTTTTCTAACCCTATTTTGGCTCTCCTTGCTATTATTTCAGTGTTACGGACATCAACAACATCTGAAGCCTGGGGAAGAATGGGTTAAACTCTGCAAAGGGGGAAAAAAAACAAGCAGGAGAAACACCTTTCCTCTTTCTGCTTAACTGGCTAATTGGTTAACAGGAACCTGCTTGATGAGTTTCAGCAGCTCCTAGAGATCAGGCAAGGCTGCTCCTGAGCGAGCTAAAGCTGCTGCTGTATAAACAGCTTTAAGCTGACCAACAGGGTACCCCTCACTAAGGCTGTTTTTTCACAGATAAGATTCTCAGAAGGCAATGAAGCAGTTTGTACACTGAGGACCCAACCAAGCCCAGTAACAGCACAAAACTGAACTACTGAAGGCAGGGTATTTTATGGCCTAAAACTTATGGCCAGAATTAACAGATTATTTCAAAAAATGTTGAGGCAAATGAATAAAGACTAAATAAAAAGGAGAGAGCAAAAAACCAAGATTCTAACAAGTAACAGTTCAAGGGGCTAAGAAAATTCTAGTCCTAGAGGTTCATACGACGAACGAAAGAGCTTCACTGGATCTGTACAATCCTCTGGGCTTAATACTCAACACCATTTATGTATAATGCAAAGATTCTACTCAAGTAATTAGTGTTTTTGAGTCCAGCTGTCTAAAGAGAAAGTACAAGAGGGTTGATTTTCATGCAGGGATTTAAACTGTCCTACATAAGATGTCTGGCTATGCACATAACATTAGAAAAGAAATAGAGAAACCCGAGTAAAATCTTGCTTTAAGTTCAAAACTCCATTAAGTCTTGAATACCTTATCACCAAAGCAGCATCTACAGCAATCAGTGCAAAATACTGGAAAAGATTCATTTAGCACCCCCCATACTGTCATCTTGACTTCTGTTTATTCATCCTGATGTTTCAATTAACTGAACACTGACACTGATAAATGGGCATTTACACGAGCTGGGCTCTGACCCCACGAAGCAAGCTCCCCTGCCTGAAGTGCTGGCAGCCAACAGCAGCTGAGCCTCGTGCTGGGGGTCCTTCCTCCCAGCTCTCTTCTCTCTCAGGATGCAGGAGACACTAAGAGAAGACATCTGTAGACAGATGTTTTATAGAACAACACACAGATTTGGGGAAATGTATGTAAGTTTTTGCTAGTGTTCATCTGCTTAAAGTAACTGTAAGAACAGACTTGCGGGCCAAGTTCTGCCTACATGAAACAAACCAACTGAAAACCCACACCTTTCAAGAGACATTCCTTTGTAAAGCTGGAACTGCTCCTCCAACGCTGCTGCTGGCGATGCTGCTTTGCACCCCTTGCCTAAGCCTTATGTTTTTGTACCATTTTTTCATTCAAGGGTACCATCAGAGACACTGGGGTTTCAAACCCAGAGCCAACTTTCCAAAACATGCCATATTTTGAACATCCCATTTTTGTTTCAGAGAAATAAATGAGTTTGCATCACAAAGCCTTTATCCCCCCCAAACGCAGAGCCTTCCATACTGTTAAAAAAATTAAATCCAGCTTTATTTTCCTTCAAGAGCCAGGCTGCATGCAAACAGCATCAGAGGAAGGCAAGCTTGGGGTGGAGAAGTACGACATTCAGAGCAGGATACTTGTTCTCCTAAGAGCACACTCCTACTTCCAAGATACTTGCTTATGTTTTCACTTTAAAACCACCCTCTTCCCCCCAAATGCAGTTTTAAAGATTACAAAGACACACAAGGACAGACTTTATTATTTTAACAATTAGCTATTTTCAGAGCTCCAGCAAAGCTGCTTCCTTCCATAACTGGACTTCAATCAAACCCTAGTGAAGCTTTTGATCTTGGAAAGAGTAACAACATAGCTCTGTTATCAGCACACAGGGGGCAAAGAGTAGGACATCCAGAATTTTTCAATAAAAGAAAGTTAATTGCTTTGACTTATATTTACCAAAGGTCACGACTACAAGTTTGAGTGCACGTACATAACGGTGCACACTGAGAAACAGTGTACAGAGCGGACAAAGTGAGTGCTGGCCTTATACTACTTGTGCATTTAAGAAAAAAGAAAAAGGCAGCAAAACAATGCTAGATTACTATCCAAATATACCCCAGTGGATGTCCTGCCAAACAGCAAATATGTGGCTGTAAGCTCCAAAGTGAAATAAAAGCTTGGCCAGGAGCCCAGAGCTTCACTGTATTTTGCTCAGCTAGCCATAGTCTGGCAGAACAGAGTGAACACATTCTCAGCCACGTGATGAAGAAGCCAGTCAGGCCAAGCTGATTTCCTTGTGTTGGGTAAATGTGATCTTCAGACTGTACACACCAGCAGCTTTGGGAAAACGTGAGAAAGTGGGAAACAACAAGCCACGGGCTATGAACTGGAGGGCAGCAGAAAAAAAAAATCACTTAAGGATTTTGCTTCAACACGTGTCAGCAGAGCTGTCCTTCATGCAGGCACTACCTGGGCTCCCAAGGCACAGCACATCCCGCAGAGATGCTGAGCACTGTGCATGCACACGGACTGCACGGAAACTAAATATCACCAGCTTCTTGGGCATGTAGCTCCTGAAAGGAGCTGACTGTGAAGGAAACAGTAAATTCTTCATGGTAAAGGATTAGCAGAGCTTCTTGTGAGAGCTCAAAATAGTGAAGTGCTGGACAACTTCAAATCCCATATTCAGGAGTCAGAGGTACTTAGGCCTCTCAGGATGTGGCCCAGTAAAGGAAAGGCATGCATGTGATGGTAGGACATAACCCCAATGCTCTGTACTTAAACAGCCACCAAGTAATAGCACTGAACATAGAGGAACATTCATGAAATAGAGATAAAATTTGGCCAAGAGAATCAAACCTCAAAACATATAGGGTATAATGGGCTACGAGCTGCCCCAGTGATAAGCTAGTGCATTTTGATAGTAGTGATAATAATGTTTTCAAAGAACCGACTCTGGAAGAGATAAAACAGCATCCCTGGCCAGCATCAGGGGTGCACGTGACTCTAGAGAGCACGCAGCATGTGGAAGCAGAAAGAACAGCCTCCAAACACAAGACCTCAGAAGTACATCCCTGCTGCAGATAAGAGCAAATTAGATGAAGCACTCATGAGGGTACATAAGAAAAGTGAGATTTGTTTACTTTCTAACAGAAATAAATTGATAACGTAGACACGTGCAGCAGCTGCTGAAATCAGAGACACACGAGTTGACAATTGTACCTCCAGCTCCTTCCCTCTATTTGGCTAATGATTTCTTTTCACGTGTTTGAAACAGCTTAGCTTCTAGAGACTACCAGGATGTTCAACAATGACTTCAACCGTGTCACACAGAGAAAACTGAACAGATAAGGGAGTTTGGAAAAGCACTGCCTAAACCTGGCACTAAGTCCAGTCCCACGGAGATCAGCCACTCTGCAGCAGCCATGTGATTTCGGATGGATGGATGCTGGGTCTCAGTCTGGACACTGGCCTCATTTTCTCACTGCTGAAGCACCAGCTAAGCTAAGGTGTTTCACAGACACCCAAACCACAGCCATCCAACACCTGTAACTAACTGCAGGCTTGTGGTTCAACCTTCTCAAAAGGTGGGTATGTGGGTTAACTTGAAACACGTCGCACTCTTTGCTAATTCTGCCAATTAAGGATACGGCTAATTCATGCAGGTGTTCAGGTCAATCTTCTGCTCCCGTTTACTCAATTTGTATTACTATTAACAAATGACTCAATCACCATAAGGAGCAGCCTAATACCACTTCAGAAAAACCTACATCTTATCAGCACACCCCATTTTTTCCCTATGTGAATTAGAGCGAGGCATTGTAACAATGCAGCAAAGTGACATGGCAAAAACTTTGGGATCTGACTTCAATTCGTATTTTGTATTTACGCTCTTCTCTCCCAAGCAAACAGACTTGACTACAGGGGGGAATTAATCCGTCCTTTTTCCATCGCACTCACGCTGATACAGAGGGCAGGCCCTTATGCAGTGGCTGCCAACCACCAGTCTGTGTCCAACTTGCTCGGGCAGCTGCAGCCCTGGGGAAGGCTGGAAATGGGGGAGTAGGAATGAAACAAAGGTATCCTAAGGTAACCTAGGCTTCACCCCTCCAAAATCTTCCCACTCCTTCCCCGTCTTCAAAGTGACGCTCACCAGCTGACTGGGCTCCAATGCTGATCACCCATCCTTAGCTACCTGCTTGTGCCTGAGCTGGAAGCCATTCATTACCCCCACCCCTCATCCCCTGGTAAACAAAGGGAATCGGGCTCCTCCATGGGGCTAGCTCAGCACAGAAAAATGGATACAGCAAATTAAATTCTCTCACAAAGTAAGGAAGACAAAAAAAATAACTGAGCAAATACATACAGCTGTGAAAATTTTACTTAAGATATCCAAAACAATGAACTTTGAGCAGCAGGGAGCTCAGCGCTTGCAGTTACTTCAGATCTGTCTCTGAATTTTTACTCAGCCAAAGTTAAGCTCAAGGCAACGTCTTCAACTTATATTACTGAGATGTTACCATTTCTTTTTATTTTAAGATTTAACTTAATCCAGAGAAAGCAGGATGAAACTCTTTAGTGCCTTTTTCACGCAGCTTTAAAAAAAAGAATTATTTATTTTTAAAGTCACTTCATACAGCATATACCGCTTCATGATGCCAGTGCCAGATGAAATGGAATTTCAGGACTTAGATAAGCGTTACCATGCCCCAGAGGGGGCTGAAACATCCCGGTGCTGGGCTGCAAGCAGAGAGCAGAACTCTGTTCTAACTGATGTCTGAATGCCCCAACAAGTGTGCACTCAGGGTAGAGGGAACGGGGTGCTAAGGGAGCAGGAGAGTCCACCCAGCAGTGCTGCATTATACTGCAAGCATGTTGTGTCATTACAGCTTTATCCCGACACACCCATATTTACAGCACACAATGTACTGTACAATTCACAATGCCAAGAAACTCAACATATCTAATCTGGCAGAAAAACAAAGTCATATCAGGTTAATCCAATTCTTATATTGCACAACTTTGAAAAGCCAATAGGAAAACAAGTCTTCCCCTCGCTCCCCCTTTCCTCCTCGAGCACACATACCCTGCCACGACCTACTTTTCTCTTTGATCCCTGAACATCTTTAGCCCACTCTCACTGTCCCATGTTTCTCACTCACTTCTAACCTACCCCCACCTCAGACCCCGGTGGAAAGTTACGCTGATTAGCACAAGCCATAGGAGGGAGCTTTGTGCAGAGCGCCCGGGCTGAAACGCGCTGCGAAGAATGAATGGCAAGACACATACACAAGGTCACTTGGACATGTGCCCACGTGTGATACTGCAATAACTGCGATAAGATAACAGGCCTCACTTTTAAACTTGGCTGACGGCAAAGGAGTTTCAAGCTGGGCAGCGGAGCTGGGGTGCATAGGATATAGCAAGGTTGCACAAAAGTTCAGCATTTAGGTGAAATAACTTTGTCCAACTTCAGAGAGGATCTAGATCATTCCATTACCTGGGTTTAGTGCTTTCAGGATTCTGCCTGCAAACCCCATAGCTGCTTTTCTAATTTTTATTTTTTAAATGCAATCTTAGAGTCACGTAATGGCAAGACTCCAGGAGATAAGGATTTTAGAGGAAGAATGGTGGAAAGATGTTTGGGACAACTGCCCCCGACCCTCAATAAAACCTAGCTTCTCACAGACTGGTTTCTCAAAGCGCATCAACATCTCATGGTATCCATAAGGGTGTCAGCTCTCACAGAAGCATTTCACACACATCAAGCATTTTAAAGGTCTTATGTAAATTCTCCGATACAGAAAACGCACATTTACATCCCCACTGCTCTCCTGCTCACTAACATATTCCTATCCTACCCAGCCATCTACTTTTGCAAAATTTTAGCAATGTAATTTTTCTTTCCAAACTCCAACTCTCTTGCCGCATTTGGTTAAAAAACAGACAGTTACTCAAGAACTAGGATCAGGAACACACAGAGGCCACGCACACCTAGGATGAATGGACAAGGCTCATTTTCACAGCAAATCGGGCAAAAATAAGAAACCCCACCATCCGTCTATGACTGTTAGCAACAGAGCTGCAGGATTTACATACATAAAATGACCCAGTGTCCCACACTGTAATGAGAGGCCACAGCTGCAGGGACTGCAGACGTCAGTAACATCTGTATTTCCACTATGCAGCACAAAAGGGAACAGTGGTATGTCTGATTGCTGCAGGGTCCTTCAAATTAAGTCAGTTTAACCCTCTCCGTTTTGATGAGAAACAGGATTTACTTTCAAGTGCCTGGTTTCCAATTTCTAAGCTTTAGAAGCTAAGCACACAGCTGTTTTTGAAACAGACTTCTTCCTGAATAAGACTCATTTCCGAATCTTGCAATGGTGAGTTTGTGGAAGTGACTGAACTGTTTGAAATCACCTCCTTAATTTCAATGCAGTCCCTCTCATGCCAAGTCTGCTTTATATTCTGCAGCTTTGTGTAAAGCAGGCTTCTACAAGAAGGTTTAGCGCTACTATTTCATTAATCTGCGTTAAAACACTGGATGCTCTGTAAAACAGAGCTCTGAAGTATTCTGTTTACAAGTTTTTGCATGATTGTTCTTTCAGTTTTCCAAAATGCAACCTACAGTTTCTTTCCTTGCCTCCTTAGAATCTCAAGTTATAAGCAGTTACAGTCAGATCACTTTTAATTTGTTCCTCTTTACCGCAATGACTGCGTTTACCAGGTCACCTCAAGCATAGCTGTGTCTGCATACAAGAACTAAGAGAGTGGGGAGCCTCACAAGCGCTTCAGAAACAAAACTAAGGTCCAATTATTGCCACCCAAAGTAATGGATCTTGCTATGGATGGAAAGCCCTGTTCATTCATTTATTACATTCAGGAGTACCAACCAGCTCTGTAATGAATTACTTAATCTTTGACCTATTGTCCACAGCCACATTCCAGAACGAAGAATTTATAGCAAGCTGAGCTCCCTAAGGCTAATTGGAAAAGAACTTATTTTCTAAACCATTCTCCATCCTCAACCAATCTTCGCCAAAAATGCACTTTTGCCTCTCTCCTTACACACCTAAATAGCAACACTTCATTGCAGATGAGCTACCGCTGTAGCTCTCTTTGGCATCTGCTTGTAGTACATGTGTGCTAATACATTGATCTGTGGGTACCTGTCCAGTGATAACCTACATTTGTTCTTCAGTTAACGAGTACCTGAGTTTTCTAGGACCCTAATGCAATATGGATTTTTTTTTCTTCATCCTGCATGGGTCCACACACGAAAACACAAGCATATTAGCACGGAGCGTCAAAATTCTCAATGCCTGTTTTCATTAAACAGCAAATAATATGAACAAGAGAACACGAGCAGTAAGGTGAAGAGCTGTTTCTCTCGAAGTCCAACAGAGAACCCTTACACAAAAGGGTGCCACATCAGAGAAGCTAAGCAAGTGTAAGTCGGGGCCAACTTCAGCCCTGGCGAGATTTAATTCAACCAGAGAACGGAACATGGAAGCGTAGCTACACAACGCCTTCATGTGCGTCAGAAAGTGTGAGAGGCTGAACAATAACTCGTATTCATTTCAAACGTGATGGATGGCACCTCAGCTGCACAAAGCTGCAGGGCTCCAAAGAGACCAAGCAGAAAAAAAAACACAACAAAATGCTGGAGCACGTGCTGCCTCACCTACCTGCATTAGCTTTCCCCACATTACGGCTGAAGCTCTCAGGACCAAGCTCAGCTTCCCAACAGAAAGGTTCTTTAATGCTATTTGCTAGCTTCTTCAAGGTTGTCAGTTCATGAAAAACAGCCATAGAAGCTGCAGAATCTGTTTATCATGTATTCACTTTGACACCGATGCACATTTCAACAGTCGTTTTCTACACTTAATCCTCATATATGACTTGCTCCACTAATTACTATAGGATTTGAGGTTTAAGTAAGTGTTTGGTTTTTTTCCACCATCTACTTCACATGGAATAGACCAAGCCACAGCTTCTTCTTTAATATAACTTAGTTGAAATACTCTTTCCTGATTCTCAACATCTTTTGTAGAATTCAGACAAAATATTGCAATATATTTTATGAAAGCGAGCCTTCAAAAAAAGCAAGCTAACAATTATGTTAGCGTGTAAAACAAAATGCCAAGCAAGCTTCTGATTTCCTAACACTCTAAAGTACTCTTTACTGATGACAAGTATGTCCTTTCAGCCTGAGAAAACTCCACGAGTGTGCTGAAGCCAGCTACTCCCCTCCTTCCAAAGAAAAAAAATCCACTAAGATAAATGACAAGAGAATGAATGGCGACATTCTGCTGCTCCACCTAGGAGCTGATGAGAGAGGGCAGTCAACAAGCTGTACTGAAATCACTAACTGTATGAGGAGAAAAGCACTCATCGCTGAGATTAATTGGCAGAATCTGGCCACGGCTAGCTCCCACCATGGCCAATCTGTCACACAAGCACGGAGAGATTGCAACAACTTAATGTTTCCTAGTAGCTTCATCTAATCAGATAATATCAACGTTGTCTTCATATACATCTCATGATGACGTCTTGTCTCTTAACTACAAGATACTGCTTTATGAAAGACTGCAGGGTGTACTCGCTTCTTAAAAACCAACTCACTGCACTAGGCAATCTTTCTGGGATGGGAAACAGGGCTATGAGGAAGACACAGTACTGGAACAAGTTCAGCTCTCAGGCATCTTTCAAATACCTTCCCCAGGGGGAAAAGCAGCCACTTGCTCCCTCCGTCTATCCTCTTCCTAATTTGAGTTAGCCCTGACTCGTGGCTCTGTCAGTGTGCAAAGCGCTGATCCATGCAAGAACTTAGAGTCAGGCCAGGTATATTCTAACAGTGCAGTACAAAACCCAAAATCTTTCTTGCTGTTTACTGCTTGAACTCCTAAGAAACTTCAAGTTCTTTCATGTAGCTGGGCAATTATTTAACCAATAATCAAATTCTGGCAGCAAATATTAAAATTAGATCTTTTGAAAGACTCGGTGTTCTTGCTTCTAGCATTAACAAGGCTTGTTCGTTCAGCACTTTTTCCCTGTTATCACGTGACAGGCTATTTTTAATATTTGCCAGAATATATTTTGCATCTTCCTTTGATCCAGAAAGCTTGTGAAGCTTGCCTGCATACTGCACCCTCCTTGCTGTTGCAGCTCACAGAGCTGCACTTTTCCACTTCACTGCAATTTCGGTAGTGGCTGGTAGCGGCACGCAACCACGCGCGCATGCCTGCTGCTCCAGCAAAAGCTGCGCTGAGCAGGCTGCACAGGGGACTGCCACGTGCCTGAGCACATGGTCACGCAGGCAGCAGCCATTCAGAGCCTCACGTGAGAGGCAATGTGAAGAGCAGCTCTGGTACCAGCCTGCCTGGAGGCCTGGCCAGTCATTCCCATGTTGTCACGTGGGACGGCAAAGGTCAGGAAATTCCCAGCCCTTCTCAGCGCCAGAGGTGGAATCGTTTGCCTCTGGGAAAGGGGGGCTCAGGTTATGGCTCATGCAACACCTATCGACTGCTTGTAAACAACCATCAAAGCTTCAGAGGGGACTCCTCATCCAAGCTGTCTGCTGGGAGCACTCCCCCTGACGCTACAGAGGCTGGCTAGAGGAGGAGGTCACGTTAAGAAACACATGGGAAGAAGGACTACAATGCAGGGAGTGCTGCACACACACCCTTCTGTGGGCTGCCCCTTCACCAAGGCATTCCCAGCATGCAGCTGGGAGGCTGGATGCAGCAGAGCCAGCCATCCCCAGCCACAGGGTACGCCCAGCTCAAAGGGGAGTGAAGAGAACACCAGAACCCACCCAGTCCTGCCCACTGTCAACCATTACAACTCCGTATCTATGCAACAAGTAAGAAATAATGGATAACGCACTCTAGATGACATCTCCTCACTGAGTACCTACAATATGGCATTGAATAAAAATCTTCATGTTCTTGCAAGAGGGAAGCTGGGAGAGCACACTTCAAATAGAAATGGTTTTCAGCTTTCTGATCAGTGCACTCCTGAATCTCCACTGATTTTGTTACTGAAAGCAATATCTTACAGATTGCATATATATATCTGCAGCAGATTACAAAATTTGTTTCTCCTATTTTTTCTCCCCTTTATGTTTGGAGGATCCTGCTCAAGTAGACCCGGGCACCCAGCAATCCAGGCATCACAGAACAGAAACCACTGTCATGGAAATGCAAAGACAGGGAAGGCTTTTTAAGCTTTCCAAGGCCCCATCTGCCATCAGGAGCCGGGCTATAATAATACGCGGGACATCAGTGTGCTTCTGTGACACAGCCCTATATCCAAAGCTTTGGTGTCAAATAAGCTTGACATCTAAATCTCAAAGAACACAGATTTTCTAAGGAGAGCACTCCTCCAGACTTACCTAATGTTTCTGAACCCAAACCCTTTACACTGCTCCCCAGTTCACCCAAGTAAAGGCAACACAGAAAGAAGAGCCGGATAAAAGCAACCACTAACCAGTTAAGTGCAAAATATGATCCACCCTGTATGTGCAAACAGCTATGAATATTCCTAGTCTCCTTAAAGGACCGCACAGTTAAATGGAGATACACTCTATAAAGCTATCTTGATTAAAAAAAAACTGTTTTTCTGATGGAGCTTGGTTTTCAACCAGCTAATCAGCATCCAATACAGAGAGAAAATACGTTTCAATTGGTGATGGTTTGCAACACTAAAATAAGTCAAAATACTATTTGTTAATAAAAGCAGTACTGTGAGCAAGAAATGCATTCGATTCCAGTCTTGCAAGAAGCACTATCCTGCATCCCTCCTATTCAAAAGCAAGCCTTTTTTCCTACATATAGATTCCCAAAACAGCAAAGTAGGTGCTTACTTCAACCTTTGCTGTAATCCATAAAAAAAAAGATAAAAGTGGTGAGACAGAACATTTTTCCAATCAGACAATCCAATCTGGAAATAAAAAAAATCAGTTCTATTTATAAGGAATTCGTTGTTGTTCCATTTCAGCTTGCTCGCGTGTTTTCCTCTCTCCCTGAGGATTTTGTAACGTCACGTTTACAGCCACAGTCAGTCCAGCTTTGGTGGCCTGAGCACACTTCTCAGTGAAAGCCAAGGCAAATTCTCAGATCTCTTCCAGAGAGAGTATAAAGAGTGTGTCTGTAGAAACCAGTGATGCCACTCAGATAGGTCAGCCATGTATTTCAACTCGTGCCCCAAATTAGATCTTAAGCCAGTTTCCTGCAGACCCCTCTATGTCTGAGATGCACCATATAGGCATGTGAATCACGTTTGGTGTTCTACACGCACACATACAGCCTTCCACATACACACTCTGTGCACTTTACTGCATGTGATACGCTGATGCTAACTGCCGTGGAGTCGTGTAAAGCAGGGACATGAGAAGTACAGCATTTGATCCTCCCTTCGGCCCCAGTCCACACAGGGTTACATTCTAATATTAATTAAAGCAAAATCCAGAGAACATAATTTTTTTTGATTTTTAAGAAGTGCTATCACCTAAAAAAATTTTCCTTTTTCTTAAAAATAAGAACACAAGGAATTAATTTTACTGAAACTGTGTATTTTAGACTCTGTTCTCACTTTTTAATAATACAAATTAAAACAGCTATGCATAGTGAAGCAGTAGTTCACCTCATTAAAAAAACCTCCATGCACGTGACAGCTTATAAAAATAGTTTTTAAAAGTCTTATAGGGTTTCTTAACCAAGAAGTTCCAGTGTAACGATTTTTACATTTCCCTTCAGACTAACTTTCATATTTTGAAGCAGCATACTTACCCTGGCACTTTTATGGCAACCTTAAATGTTCATTTTTATTTTACTGATTTTTTTTTTATAAATAAATATCTTAAAACAGATTCTTGATATGACTTTTTCCATGACAACGCAAAAGTATTCCAACAACCGGACAACAAACAAGACTACTGTTAAGTCACAACACCTATCTGTAACAGGGCAAAAATGTTACTGTTAAGAAAATGAATGAACTTACCCTTTAAAAAAACACAAGTTTAATTAAAAAAACGCATTAAGACAACATGGCATGAGGAAAAAAATACTTTCAAGTTAAGCAGCGTTATCCTACCCCAAGAGACCTGACTCTTTTTACAACAGCAAACGAGCACACAGTTTCTAGTGAGAGAAGTTAGCAACCTCAAGCTGCAAACAGCTCAGGGAGAAACCCGAAAACCAATGAGATGAGAATAAGCCGTGCAGGCAGCTGATTACAAATAAATTCTGACAGGTGATCATTAAAAGCCTGGCCCATAACCAGGCTCCCCTGAGAAGAATGAGGACAGATTATCTGCTTTTAATGCAGAAGTGACAGAAAATGGGGTAGCATACCCGCACTATTTTTAAAAACTCTCTTGGGAAAAAAGCAAGATTTTGTTTTATATTCCACTCTTGCCAACTCCAGATATATTTTAACATTGGAAGTGCTCACAAGTTACTGGTTAACTAAGAAATGCCTTGAAACTGAAATACAAAAATGAAGTAGAATCCACATACAGGGAGCAAACAAAATCCATGACCGAACACACGAATGTGACTCGGGGCCAAAGGCTCTGTTGACAGGTTTGGGGGTGCTGTGGGGGTGCTTTACTTCTTTCTAATGAGAAAGGCATGTTGTAGGCTTTTAAGACTTGTCTCCTTCATCCTGCTTTACAACTTTTGTCCTTCTATTTATTTATTTTGCCTCCTTATCAGATGACTCTGACAATGACTTCGCACGCTGAGCATGGCAAGCGATCAAGCAGAATGGAGAGGAGCGGTTTCCTGCTCCCAAGAGCACACTTTGCTCTAGCAAACCTTGTGAGAGCAGAAGAGCACAATAAGTCACCAGTGGACTTCTTTTTCAGGGGGAGAAAAAGCAAAGCTCCATGTTTTCTGAACTTTAATGTTGACACTATTATCCAGACCATGATCTCAGCCATGCTGGTATCGGGCCAGAGCCGTTACTCTAGATGCGTACTGGTGTCTCTAAAGGGACTGTTTAAAGTGTTAATAAACAAATAGAAGAGTTCCACTGACACCAAGCAGGTTTGAAACATGTGTTATAATCAGAAATTGGCTCCATGTCAATTTTTTTTGCCTCTAACTAAAAGTAACTATACACATAATGTGTTAATTCTGGTCAGAGTTGTACTCAGTTTATGCTTCTTTAAGAAAGATTACAATGTAGTCGCAAGATTTAGTTTGTTCCACATACTGTGGCAAATTTTACTATGCTCCACATACTGTGGCAAATTTTACTATGCTCAATAAGGAATAAGTTTATGGCCAAAATTTCAAACAGGAATCACAGTCTAAGGTTTATCTTAAAAATAATTACCTAGGCTACAATTCAAATATGGGTAAAAAGAAGTAAAATCACATTCACTCAAATGGTTCTTCTCCCTGTTCACTTCACACTATGGCATTTACACATAACTATTTTGTTTGTGTGGTTTTCATCTGCTATTAGCTAGGCTACCAAAGAAGGAAAGACAACAGGAAAGTTTTCTTGGAATTCTTGCCACTTCCTGACATTACTTAAGCAAAAATCCCTGCAGAGCAACTTAATACCTAGAGCTACTTTCCTTTTCTGAGTACAAATGGCATGAATCATATTAGCCCTCTCCAAACTGCCTGTCAACCATGCAGTGAGAAGCAGTGATGTACAGTGGGGAGGAAGGCTCACGCAAAAATCCGTAGGAAGCTCTGAGGGCTGATTTACCTGGTCTGACCGGGCTCTGCATGCAGTTCTGCGACACCATGCCTGGGTGGACTGAAGTAGAAGCCCTGCTGCTGAGGTCCATGACAGAAGGGGATGCTGAGGTAGCTTGCTGCAGACCTGGCTGGTGTGGGCTATGCTCGTGCTGGTTTGGGCTGGGTGGAATGCCATTTTCTGAGAGGAACTCTTCCAGGTCCATGTATTCCAACTGGAAAGTGTCTCCATCGTATGGCAGCGTCTTGTCCCATAATGTCGGGCCCAAGAAAGCAGACTGAGGGACTGTGGTACTGGTGCTGTCATCCTCTAACTTCTTCTCTTTGTCTTTTTCTTTACCGAATGCTTAAACAAAACACATAACAAAGATGTTAGAGCTGAGTAATTAAAATATTACTACTCCTTATTTCCCCTGCACTCTCAGCTGTAAGAAATGAGTATATGCCTTATAAAATCAATTCCCTCAATCCACTCAGTTTAGTGCACAGCAGAAAGGTCGTGACAACTGAACACCTTTGCTGGATACAAACACGCTTGGTTTTTTTCTGCTTCTTTTAGTTAAGGATCCCATTGCATACTCGGATTTGAACAGCAGCTCCAGTAAACACTGGAGGACCTAGAATTCAGCACGTAACAGCAAGCTGGGAGATACTGCTGTATCCTGCTGGAAAGGAACAGTCTTGACCTAATGCTGAAGGGTTTGTTATACTGTCACACTTAAAAAATTAAGGTCCCACTCTTGTAGCCCTCGAATTTAATAACCGTTTTGCTTGCTTTAAAATGGCAAGGCTGCCTCATACTCAGCAGCAAATTGCAAAATAAATGATATGAAGAAATAAATCTATTAACGTTTTTAAGTTACTAACTCTGAGTGGCAAAGTCCGACTGACTCTACGCTGATGTTCAAGGGTAGAATCAAAGCAGAAAAAAAAAAGTTCGAGCGACGTTTCCTACCAGTCCCTACAACATCAGAGATTCCAAGGAACAGTTGGAAGGGAAACACCTCATTTCCCCCACACATTCGCAGGACCCTGAAGGGACAGAGCCTCACCGCACCGAACGGCCCGGGACTGCCCGCAGCTCTGCGGCCCCTCACGGCTCTCTGCGGGCGCTGGAAAAGCGCTGGGTCAGGGCGGCAGCGCCCGAAGCTGCAGCGAAGCCGTCCCGGTACCGAACCGCGCGGGGGACGCGAGCGAAGCGGGGGGCGGCGCTGAGCCGCCATTTCGGGGCGCAATGCGAGGGGCGCGGAGGGGGCGGCGGGGGAGGAGGTGGGAACGCGGGGCTGCGGCCGCCCGGGAGGCCTCACCGTCTTCGTGAGCGAGCGGCAGCTTGAGCGGGTTTTCCAGCAGGGACTTCAGCACCCCGTAGGTGGGAGGTAGGAAGGTGGGATTCAGCGGGAGCGGCCGCGACATGGTGGGCTTTCCTTCGGGGCGAGCTGCGCGGCAGCGGCTCCTTCACCCTTCCTCCGGCGGTGCCGCGGCGAAACGAGGGTTGCAGGGCCGGGCCGAGGGACGGCTGCGGGCCGCCGGGCAGACGGAGCGGGAGAGGCGCCTCCGCCGCGCAGCTCCTCTAGCACCGCCGCTCCCGCTGTGCGCCGCGCGCCCCGGCCGCGCGCCCATGTGCAGGCGCTGCCGCTGCTGACGTCACGAGCGGCGCGGCCCCGCCATTGGCGCGGGGGGGGAGAGGCGGGCGGCCCCGACCCTCAGCGCCGCCCCGGGGCGGTGTCGCCACAGCCGCGCCCCCTCAGCCGCACGCGCGGCGGCCGTTGCCCGCGGCGAGGAGGGGCGGGGTGGGGGGCGTCGGGCCTTGCCCGTGCGCCGGCCTCCTCGCGACGGCCCCGGGCCCGGCGCCGTTTCCACGGTAACCGAGAGGCAGCGCGTGACCGCATGACCCCGCGCGGCGCTCCGCGGGAGCCCTCGGCCGTAGCCGCGGCGCTGCGGGTCCCTCCGGCCGGGCCGTGCGTGCCTCTGGGAGCGCAGCGGGGAGCGGGCCGGCCCTCGCGGCCTCCGGCGGCACGGCGGGGCCCGGCCCCGGCAGCTCCGGCAATCCCCAGGCAACACGCAACCCCTCGCAGCCCTCGGAGCGGCCGAACCGAGCGCGGGTACAGCCGAACCCCGGCAGCGGGCGGCCCCTTCAGAAGCAGAGGCAGCGTTAGCCCCGGGGCGGCAGCGTGTCACCGAGCCGGGGCACAGCACCGCGCTGCGACGGGAGTGCACGGACCGCTGAGGGCCAAACTGCTCTTACTGGGAAGCGTTAATTACAAAAGTGCAGGGGGAGCGACAGTGCATATGGGGTTATGGTACAGAGTGTTTCTTCTGCACGGTGTAAAGAAAGAATAAATTTAGGGGAATTGGTACAGTGACAAAGGGGAGGTGTAGCAGCACTGGGGCACAGCAGTAACAAAGGGGGTGAGCTTGGGTGTAAGGAAAGCTCAGCTCGAGCAGAATTACTTTTTTGGCTGTTGACATAATTGGCATTTTAGATAAAATATACTCAAAAAAAACCAGTGATGTCAGTGAAATAGAACGGCACTGAAACTGTGCTGCTTCATTACTTGGCACTTGGATAGGATAAGCTGTGTTTAGATTTATGCAAGCACAAAACAAAGCAATGAGACATGCGAGGCACTACACACGGGCACAGAGCGTGTGCTCCCAGCAGCACTTCCCAATACGCAGAGCAGCAGAAAAACAGAGAATGAGTACTTGAGTGCGTGTGGTGCTGAAGCTGTGGTAAAAAGAGCAGCTGCTGAACTGCCATCTTTGTACCGGGGGCCTCAATTCTCCGGCACTGTCTGTCATCAGATAGGTGGTGCAGAGAGCCTGGTTTTGACCTAAGTTGGAGGGCTGCTCTGAAAGCAATGCCTCCTGTTGTATGGTGTTGGCCCATGACATCAGAGGTGGATGCTGGCGATATGGCAGCAGGGGTTGAACCTTCCCACCAATATCCCGTTCCATTTTGCTCTGTGTGACAGATGGCAGCAGAGGGGCGGTCTGACAGAATGGCGCCTGACATGGGAGTGTGGATGGAGCAAGGGGTGGAACTGAATTCCTCCGTGCAGAAAAAATTGCAGCCGTTGACATTCATCGAGGCTTGCTGAACGTTGATGGAGACCAAGCAGTGGATGTGAGCACAGTGAGGGGCGGGTGGTGTGTCTCGGCAGTGGGACAGCAGGTCACCTCCACTGGTGCAGGTTTTTATGAGTGTCGCACATAGGGCTGTTGTGCCCTTCGGATCTGTTATCGTTTCCGTGGAAATAAACAGGAGGCATTACTTTCGGAGCAACCTACACACATGGAAGTTAAGAACAAATTTTCCAAGATTTGTTTTTCCTTTATGCAATTCTTCCCTAGCAAAGGCAATTGGAAAATACAACTTAGGATGCAGGCGCCGTCACGTTTAAGGCGTCCTTCCCCCTGCAGGGCCCGGCGGGAGCAGAGCTGGAGGCTCGAGCCCTGCGGCGGCAGCGGGGGGGAAACGCGGGGCCGTCACGTGAGCGCGCGGGCTGACCTACTTTGGGCCAATCGCAGCACGCGGAGCCCAGCGCGCCGCCCGCAGCAGCGCCACGGCGTGGAACCGCCGCAACGGTCGCTCCGCGCGCCCCGCCCCGCCCCGCCCCCTGCGTCGCGCCTCACCTCACCTCACCTCACGGGACCTCAGCCCCTGCGGGCGCGGTGGGAGCTCGGCAGTCGGTGCCGCTTCTCACTTCTGAATACGTTCTCTCTGGGGGAAAGAATTGGAAAAGTAGCGGGGAGGATGCATAAGGCAGGAGAGCAGGGTTTAGAGTGCGCGCAGAGAAGTGGTTCCCTGTGGCTGAAATAGCTCTGGTTTGTCGCGGGGCTGGCACCGCCCTCCTGCAGACTGCACGAAGGAGAAGTGGTAGAGACACCGGCTTCAGCCTTTGTTTTAGGTCTAAAACAGCGAAACACCCCCAGCTTGGCCTCAGGTGTCAGTCCACCTCCATCTGCCCGACAGGACCTGTTACTCAGAGGTCCATAGAAAGCCAAATGCTTACGTTGAGACACCCACATCCCAGCCAGAGCTAAGAGCCTGCAGCCTCTGAAGGGGGAGCACAAGCCCCCAGCAGCACATCCCGCCCCGTGCCCGCATCCACGAGCACCGCCGGTCGCTGCCCACACACTGCGCAGCTGAGCACGCTGCTGTGGGTCCTCACCGGGCAAGCACGTCTGTTGAATGAACTATGATCTGCCCCCTCCTTTTTTATTGATATTATTTTTTTCAGAGGTTTTAATGAATGTGGGAGAGACAGGTTTGGAACAGCTTTGGGGTGATGGCAGAGGAACTTCTCTGAAGTAATCTGGGGGCGGTGCCAAGAGGCATTCCACTTCTCAGAAAAATAACCAGTTACTGCTTATGTGCTGTGTGTTGAAAGATTGATAATTTTTGTTGCCAACATTTACAGTCAGTCCTGACCATGACAGCAGATCAAACACATGTACTTGCCTGGACAGCTGACCTGGTTTGAACTCAGTGAGCATTACTCTCAGTGATGACCACATTTTTGGAATTAATACTTTGCTATGTTTTTTAAAGTAACCATAACCTCATCAAGCATTAACCAACCTCTCAGGACTCTTTCAAGCACCTGGTGCCCTTGGTGCCTTGGGGAACTGTTTAGACCCAGCAGGTGTGACTAGCCAGTTAAATGAGATGACACAGCTGGACTGAGACAAGCCACAAAGAAGTTGCTGGACTGTTCTGCAGTTGGACATTGCTCTGAACAAGGGCAACTCCCAGCTGGTGCCAGTGGGAGAAACAACTCGATCCTTCCTCCGTGTTCGGTTCCTATTCCTTTCTCACTTTTGGCTTGCATGCAGCAGGAAGGCAGTTAGAAATAGCTGTTCTTACATGCTTAGACTGTTTGATTTTGGAAGTTGGCGCTGGTTTTACTGGAGATAGAAGAGCACCCACAAGCAGAGAATGGAACATCCCATCCCCAGGCAGAGCTGTAACAGGAGGAAGGAGTGAAAGGTGAGCATCTCTTCCTTATTCAGAGTTTCTAGTGAAGTCAGTGACCCAGATTTCTCTGACTTCAAATGGCTGTTTTCAGCAAGCTTGCCAGAGGCATGGTGCTGGGGAAGGTCAGGCAGAATTTATCCTGAAGTGTTCTGCATGTTCAGGCTTATCAGATCTGGATTTGTAAAACTTCGTACTGAACACCCACTAAAATCTGACCGGTGCCCTGGGCTCCCGTCTTGCAAGGCAGCTGCCCAAAGCTTGGGATTCCTTTCTGCTTGTACTTCTGGTCTCAGTTCTGTAACAGTTGCCTTGTTCCCAGATTTTACTCTTAAAAATTACAGAAAGCCAGTTTTTAATCTTGTGGTATTTATTAAGAACCTAGAAATACAATAAACCTCTTCATGTTCTCAAGGAAGCCTGACCTGCTGGAAAACTGGGACAAGTTCTGCAGACAACAATCAGCCTTCCAAACAAAGGCATTAGAAGTCGTGCTATGTCTTTCTATCATCAAAACAGCACGCATAAAAAAAAAAAAAAAAAGCAGCGCAGAAGTGCCAGTTACTAATCTGTATGCAGTTTATCCTGAAGGACTGGATCCATTAAGGCTTGCTTTCCCTTCCTTAAAATCTATCCTCATGTCTCTCTTATGGCCTATTTTTTAAATCTCTCATAAATTAAAAAAAAATCAGTTGGAAACTAGTTGTTTTCATCTCAGTATCAGAATATATACACTGAGTATGTGTAATACCAGTCTACCAGGCTTTTCATGTTTTTGGAAGCCTATGTTTGTAAATACCATGAAGCAACACAGAAAGGAACATCAACCACCATTTTAAGAGGCAAATGTACCTTACATTCTGTGCATGCAACTCCCTCCTTTATTTGATATAGCAAAACAGAATAGATCTCTAAAGATTATGGTTTAAAAGGACTTGGGGGTGGGGAAGTATTAGTAACTTGGATTTTTAAAATGTATTTCTAAATATTGAATAAGCTTTACTAATGCTGAGCATCTAAAATCTGGATTTCAGTTGTATGCCTCAGTGTTTACCAGAAGGAAGCACAGGTATTTTCCCATAACCATTTGTTGGCTCTGCCTTAGCAGCGTCTGGGGCTGCTGCCTGCTGTGATGCAGGATGGAGCAGCTGCATGTTGGGAACTGTGCTCAGAGCACAAGGAGCAGATCCTCAGCAGCCACAGCACGAGTCCTCCTGCCTCTCCCTTCAGCTGTGGTCAGCAGCCCCCTGCAGAGGTCCTGCTGCCTGTTTTGTGTTCTGAAAGAGTAGATGAGTAGGTTATTAATCTACTAAGAGTAGATTGCTAATGTCTCCTATAAGGACAGATATGTATGAAAAAAAAACGTGGATTTAGAGAGATGTATAACAGTTGCCATTTCAAACATGTTCAGCTTTGTAAAACTGTTTTTGTGCATTTAAATGAAATGCGAAAGTTACAGTGGTAGCTAGCAGCTGTATCACAAACCTTTGATGTTCATGCAGGCATAAGAAACCATAGAATGTTTGCTTTTCATTGCTTTGTTCTGCCTTTGACTTCTTTAATATCATTTTCTTTTAAAGTTATCAGCCTTGATATGTGGAAGTGTAGATGCATAATTGTCTGTATCTGGACTAACAATATTCTTGCCTCTGTATTTTCCTGGTCAGGCAATTAGACTATAAGCTGTATTGAAAGCCTTGGGCAGCAACCTCTTCTGAAATCATCAGACATAACTGGTTTCATATTAAAACAGATCTGCTTTAATTTTACTCCCATTCATTTTGTTTTAAGCCTTTAAAAAAAAATATATGTCTTTAATTACCTCACAGTGTAGCGTTTCCATAGGCACTGGTGGGTTTTATTTTTGTTTTCTTAAAACTGCCAAAGGGCATAAACATAAACTAGTATTCTATGGCCATCCAACAGCATATATCCAAGGAAATAAAGATGTCCTCCTGTATTTTCCCTTAAATGGCTTTGACCTGGAGAATACATTGCTTGATTGGCATACAAAAGAAGGCTGCGATCTTATTTTTACTGTTGGCTATAGCTGTTTCAAACTTATCAAAGGAAGAAACAGAGGCTTTTTAGATGGCTGTTTGCCAGCATCTCTAATCAGGATTTTAATGAGATTTTTCTTTGAAGGCCTAAATTAGGTCTAATTAACAATATATAAAGCAAATATATAATGCCATAAAAGGGATTCAGCCTGCAGTCCCTTATACAGAATACGCATTTCAATCGCCTTACAAATGGAATTGTTAAGCAAAATACACATCTTTTTGCTGCTTAAATATATGCAGAATTTCTTTACTGTTATGCATTAATTAACAAATTGCCTTTAGAAAATGTGGTCCTACACTTTTATAATAAGTTTGAAATCTCTGACAGGGATTAATACAAGCGCTTACGGCTGAAGCCATCTCAGTGAATTCCGTTCACTTTGACTCTGAGAACTCCAGTCCAACACAGGCCACAGTCACAAAGGCAGGGTAAGCTGTTCCCTTTTACTTCCCTCAAGTACTCCATTTGCCACCATCACATCTCTGCATGGACCATGTGTTCCTATTGTTTGTGGGCTGGATAACTAGCCTGCAGCTCCCATTTCCCAACCATCATAAAAGGCGCTGTTAAATTTAGTCTACAGTTTTCCTCCAAGCATTTAGGACAGAAAATCATTAGTGACTACAAAACATTATCCTCAAAACACAGCATTGTTTTTTTCACTCCCCACTAAAGTGTATAGCATGAAAAAAAGAGGAGTAAACCAAAGACATTTTTCTTTCCCACTTGTAAGATTTTGGTGCTAGTTACTGTTCTCTCCTGGGCTGACATATCTCTAACATAAGAAAATTTTTTAGAAAGGGAAGCGTGTTTAATTGGAGTTGCTGAGATGCAGCTTAATGCAATTAAACACCTCAAAGTGTGGAATTCCAACATCTGCTTAAACAGACCATTTTATTCACAAACTGGGATCATTAACCGGAAGCCTCTTTCAAAGCCTTTTTCCAAATTTAATGCTTAGTAAACAAATCTCATTTCTTTTATCCCCATTAAATCAATATCACTTCTGATTCATTTAGCTCAGGAAACTAAAGATGAATAGCAGTGTAACAATGGGAAAAAAAACAAACAAAAACACCACACCAAAGCATAGCAGAATAGAAAGAATCAAAACCCCAAGTGCTCCCCCTTGCACAGACTCCAAGTCACCAGTTCAAGTGGTGTTGGGTTGAAGCATTTGGAACACTTGAGCAGGATAGTGCTCTAGGGATTGCTCTGGACCAGGTTTATGTGGAAAGCTGTCGGCAAAGTTTATGTTAAATGGCAGCATCTGTAGTTAATAAGAATAGTCTCTCAAGTGCCCATTAGCTTTGAACTGACATCAGACATGTTCTAAGTAAGCTTAAATAGCCATTTCAAATGTGTATTTCTTGAAGTGTGTAAATAAATATATTCACAGCAATTTTAAGAGAAGAGCCAAACCACAGGATGAAGTGAGCCAGAATCATTTCGCATCTGTTACAACACTTGGGATAATGTTTTGGTTGATTTATAGTGGAAATATTTGTTTTTCAGCTGGAATTTTGGTAACTCAGAACAGATGTTCACAGCAATGTTGGAATAATGTCTACCCATGCTTCACTGTTAAATAGAGCACTGTTATACATTTAAACTAACCTAGGTTGGTTTAACCTGAAATCTAATATACGGTGAAGTTAGTAAGCTTAAGAAAGGTACGCAGTAATGGAGATGCTCACAGAATCCAATGATTTATTCTTCCATTTTATCAGAATCATAGGGTATACAGTGGTGCATACAAAGAACTACCAAGGCTGTTAGATTTTCTGTTTTGTGAATCTAGATGGAGGAGCAGTGCTTGTCAATCAGTTTAATGTTTTTTCAAAGCTAAATAGTGTTGAACCAACTCATTTTTCTGACTTTTTTTTTTTTTTTACCCTCAGCAAGCTGAGGGATGTTTCTTAACAAGGAGAGAGAAGCGGGTTCTCATGATGATAAAATTATACATCTTTCCTAAAGAACTGGCTAGTTGTCTTTAAAATCATTAAGAATTCAGTATAGTATTTAAAAAAAGACACACAAAACAACAATCAACAGTCTGTATCATCTAGGCCTTTGACTACAGAACAGAGATGAATATAGCTCTCTTCTCCGCTAGAGTTACTCCCCTTTCTCAACATTTTGCCAGATGAGGGCAGATGAGAGGGAGTCTGCGCCTATGCTTATTATATTGGCTGGATAGACAGCGTGTTCTGAAGCCAAGTGACGTCTCTGCATTTGCTTCAGTGGCATGGAACTCTTTTTTTTTTTTTTTTTTTTTAAAAATTTCCTTTCACTCTCTGGAGGCCAAACAAATAGCATCCAGAGCTATTTGCTGATGCTAACTCCAGATTGTCGGTAGAGTTGTGCCTGATTTGATGTCTTTACCTTATGATACTGGTTGCTTCTTCTAGGAACTTTCAGCTTCTCTGGTCTGCTATTCTTGCTTCTCAGGAAAGATCCCCCTAAGCTGGCACGCAGCTATTTAATGGTTATCCCATTTACAGCTGTATTTCTTTCCAGGTGGCACTGCTATATTCCTAACAGCTGAAAGCATTAGCAGTGTCAGAGAAGTTTCAGTTACTCATTTCTATGTGGAGAATACTTTGAATGGCCACCACTGCATTAAGCTCTTGAAGACATACATACACAGAGAAGCTTCCTCACTGATTTGCTGAGCTCCCAGCAATGCCTGATGATGCCCAGCCTCGGGCTGCATGCTGCTAGAGGTACAGAGCCCTGCTCAGTGCTACTAAGCTGGAGGCTTCACGGTGCACAACCCCAAGTGCTTCCAGGTGGAAGAGAAAGGGAGAGGCAGAGCACCAGGAGCACAGATTTTCCTTGGGCTGCAGCTGTTTTACACCTGTGTCTCCTCCTCCTCTAAGCTATCAGTATGCACCATTAGCATTTGGAACAATTGGAATCTCAGCACAAGCTTGTTGTGCAAATGCAGTACAAATGCAGATCTTATTAGAATATATTCTTTGCAAGCAGGTTAGTATTTGTAGCAGTGACATGAGTCGCCTCCTCAGGTACCATGGATACAAGCCAGCTGATTTCTGCTCCTTAGAGAATCCTGAACTGCTGAGAGCTCCTCTAGGTCCAGAGGGTTTGATCCTTCCAGGCTGTGAATGCTTTCTGGGGCTGAGCTGTCCTCATTCCATCAGTGGTGAAGGCACTCCCCGCGCTGCAGGATCAGTCTGGCTTGAACAGGAATTCTATGCATGTGGCCTAGAAGAAAGCACAGCTTGCTCTGGGTTACCCATAGGTAAACCTGGTTTACCTATGAGTTGCACTGAGGTCCTTTGGAAGAAAGTCAGAGGTGTGATTATTGTAGGATTAGCGTCTGCTCAAACAGTTCACTCTCATTGGGCTGTTGAAATTTCTCTGGTACTGTGTCTCACTGCCACACAGACTGGTTTTTAAAATCAAAGAAATCTGTGGAAACACTATATTTCTGTCAAAAGGTCAGAAAAGGATCTGTCATGGCCATGCCTATGTCTTTTCTGAAAAGGTAACGCTAGCTTTACTATAAATGTAAGGTTTGCTGTCCTCGAAGTTGCTGGTAAACTTTAACAAAAACTGAAATATGTACAAGTTCCTGGGATGGGATTTTGTTGCTCTGACACGCATTGCAGCTATAGACACAAAACACTGCACTTTTGTTTCATATAGAGAACACACATTTCAGGACTCAGAGGCCCCCTTTTGATCAGGCATCAGCACAGACAGCACTAATGAGAATTTACAAATTAACTCTGAAAAAAAAATAATAGTAAGCTTTCCAGTTCTATGCTAGACGACAGGAGATGTGATTTTCTTCAACACTTAGAGGAGTTCCTCTCAAAATTACAAAACTCAGCTGATTTAGCTCCAGCAGGCGGATGCTGTAGAGGAGGAGCTGTTGGGCTCTGCCAGGAGGCCATGGTGCTGAGTGCGGTGCAGGGAGTGCAGCGCAGGGAGCACAGCCTGGCCTTGCCTGCCCAGAGCTTGTCAGGATAGGCAGCGGGAGCAGCTCCGAGCCTGCCTGTGACCTGGATTCAAGAGGCTCGAATCCAGCTGGATCCTGCTGTAATCTATGATTTTAATCCTCTCTCCTCCCCCAGAATTGCATGAACTGCAGTCGTGGCTGCAGTTCATATCCAGAATCTGCACATAGATTAAAAAAAATCTTGACGGAAAAGCTCTCAAGAATATCTCTCGTCAAGCAGTAGTCACTACTGGTAATTACCATGCTTTCATCTGTAGCTGTCATTGCACTGTAAAAAGTGGCTGTTATAGCGGCTGTTACTCCCATTTTAGAGAAAAAACAGATGTTCTAGGGACTTCTGAACAGATTAATACAGAAATTGCATGCCTAAAAGGTCTTCTAGAAAATCCCATCATTATCACATGACTGATTTTGTTCAGTGCACCCAGGAATTCAGCAGATCTGCTGCTTGTGCTTTGCTTCTCTTCTTATTCGCTTTAAAGCAGTAGTTTTGGTTTGGAGTTTTCATTTCACTTCTGTTCTAGGGCAAAGCTGAAATGACACCAGCTATCAGCACTTTCTTTTCAAGGCAAACTTTCAGGTAGGGATTTGTTTGAAACTTCTTGAGGCTTAATTTGGTTTTCTGATCAAGAGACACAGAAGTCGCATTTGTGCAATCCAATTAGGCTCCATCCCTGGCAGGGACATGGTGTAATGCACGTACATCCAGCTGACTCACTGTCCTTCCTTGCTCTCAAAGCCTTCAGCCTCAATTGCAGAGCCATGCTTCTTATCGCAGGTATTTGGGATTACTGCAGGCTCAGTTTACCTGTTTGGGAGGTGTCAGAGCTGTAGTCTTTCCCTCAGAAACGTGGCAGGTCACAGGGAGAAAGGCAGGAGAAGGACGGCAGGTGGATGTTGTGTTGGCATCAGCAACTTGAACTACTAAAGTCAGTCATTACTGCATGCCACTGTTTGTGCCCCCAGCAGCACCATGTCCCTCAACTTACCTTTCCAATTTGTCTGCAGCAGAAACTATAGATCTTTCTCCTTAAGTGGAGAAAAACAATTTCTCTCAGCCACATCAGAAATCAAATTGCTAATTACCCTGCTCTGTTTCTCACCTCCCTAGGAAGTAATCATCCCTCACCACAGAATCCTTTTGTAGAACTCTCTTGTGCCATGGCAGATCTTCATTCCTGCAGGCTGAGAAATTTTCTTCTAAGAGGGAATCTGTATTTTCTGAACATGCTGAAGTTATTGAGGCCTTTTCCTTCACTTCCCTGAAATTGTTTCCATTTGTAAGTAGGTTAATTTGTGTATACATAACAGTGAGGACAAGCAATTATAACAAACTCTGACTAAAAAGGACTCCAGAGATTTGAGCCAAACATCTCTGAGCACGGCAGTTATCTTCAGGCAGCCACAGGACTTTCTTCTTGGTGTGGATTTACCACCGATTTTTTAAAAAAATATGATTTGCTGCAGGAACCTAAACAGTTTTTGGAACACTGTAGCACATATTACCATGCTACTTCAGCACATAAAATTGTAACTAGTTAAGCACATAGGTATTTTTGAGAACTTAAGTTCAAGAGACTGTACTACATGCCCAAAGATGAGCAGACGGAGAAATGAACAAGATAAGATTAATTGCATTTAAACATTTTCCTTTAATGATAAAAGGCTTCCTTTTAGTTGCATCTTCCAAATAGCCAAATAACAAGACAATCAGTCTTTAACACTGCGGGTGTCCTATTTCCTGTTCTCTGCATCTTTATCATTTACAACACTTTCTGTATTTAATTTTAAGGAACAGGATGTTCTGAGAGTGACAGGCAGCTTTCTTAATGGGCTCATCAGCTCCTCTTCATGCCATGCCATCAATTATGTACAGTTGTCTTTGACTTGGAATTTGTAACCCCCATGGTGACTAATTACAGTACCTAATGTTAGAGTCCCTGGTGGCACGGGCTAGAGATTAATAAACGCAGTTCAGCCTGCTGCCTGGGGACTAAAAACTTCACAATCCCTGGAGAGCTCAGGGCTCTTGGATTTTTGAGGCCACTGTTGTCAGAAAGGAATGGTGATGTGTTACCAGCCTCTTTGGAGTAAAAATGAAAACGTGAGAAGGAATCCCAAGGCTAAGATCATCTCTTTCTCATATCAATGCTGTTACTTTTTTTTATTTTAGGCCACAAACATCATTTTATATCTTTTTCTATTTTAATCACCTTTTAAAGAATTCTCGTCATATACAAGAGCAGGGAATGTTCTTAATGATAGTAATAATTGGGCCATGGGGAAATAATGACTGCTTAATAGGTAGAGAGCAGGGTACTTTAGAAGAGATTAAGGCATTTCTGATGAGTTTGTAGCTTCTGGGGGTCAGGGTGAAATCGTGACTTATCCAAACTGTGGCAAAACTGCTGATTTTCCATGGTTTCTTTTACCCAAGATATCTTCCCGTAGTGGTATCAGACCACCAGTTCTGTGTTAGCTCACTTCACCTCTTGTTGAGGCAATCTAAAAGGGACGCATCTCTTGGAAAGCAGGAGTCCAAAATCAGAGATGGCCTTATGGCTTCAGGGGCAAACTCTGCAGGGGATACGCTAACCTCCCAGATAACTTCCCCAGTAGGCATAACTGGGAAGAAGGTGTGTGTTGTTTTTTTGTTTGTTTGTTTTGTTTTTCCATATATCCCCTTTGAATGAAGAACTTTAACTAGTTTGGATTTGACTTCGGTACTGTACTATGGCAACAAAATCAGTATCAGTCATTAGATTTCAACTTCCCATCCGAATTCTTGGAAATACGAGGCTCTGTTTTAAACAGGTTCTTGCCCATTCCAGTTTTTTTTTTTTTGCAACCACATGACAATGCTGAACAATACAAAATTAATTGCATCTTGCGGGAAGAAAATTCAATACTTTCTATTTTGTAGCAAAATAATTTATCTCAAAAGAACATTACAAAAATACCAGCCTACTAGATCCATGGCAACATTAGCCGCTATGTGGGGAAAAAAGAGTCTGGAATGAGCAATGGATAGTCAAGCCACCAGAAATGCAAAAAGAACCTGGATGGTACTACCTGTGAGACAGCTGGCATTTTAGTATTATGTGAAATCAATCCCTAGGGAAAGGCAAAGCTAGTTACAGAGGACAAAGGGCAGGCTTTATTCGTTAGTAGCTGATTTTTGGTACACTATCGTTACAGGCTGTGAGGAGAAGGACTTACTAAGATATTTAGGTACCTAAACATGTCTAGCAGCATTTATAGCAGCATCTAAGTAGGTTAGGTGCCTAATTCCCATTAACTCCATCAACTTCCTTAAGCTGCTAAACATCATTGTAAAGCTGGTACCAGAGTGTGAGCTGACAGGTGCCTCTATTTAAACTGATGTGGCTGTGCTCATTTGCAACAGCTGAAGCTCAAGCTGATGTTCCTTGCTCAGCTCAAGAAATGCACTGGAGCAGCTTGGAAACTTTAATGCTTATTTCAAATCTAACACCAAAACTCATTTCCCTTCTTGCACATACTGATCTGAGTGACTTTTGCACAGTTCTACCTTAAATTAAGTCAGAAGCAAAATTTCAAGTCAGCTCAGGAGTCTTTATTCACTTCTTCACTCTTGTTCCTTGTGTTGTACATGCTTCAAATATTTTCTATCACGAAAATCTTTACTCTGAACTACATAAGAGATTTGCACCACCACAAATATTTTCAAATACAAAGAGGAAAAGGCATCTGGCTGGCTCATTTATGGTTTTAAAGGGTATGGTATTAAGCAAGGGGTTTTCTAGACAGTCTGCACAGAATCACCCTTTGAGGGTAACTATGCGAGAACTGAAAGGGAAGTTCTCAGTGCAGAATGTAGCACCAGAGCAAACCTACGTGAATCCTGAAGGCTCCAAATGAAATCAGCGTTGGGACAGATTTAGCACTGTAAGGTTGTGGCCCTTGCCTTGTGTTAAATATCTGTGCACAGACAGCAGCTGTTTTTGTCTTCCTGATTGATCTATAGAGGCTCCATGCCTGTGCTTACACAGTATCTGTATCTATTCTACAGACTTTACTGTAGAAGACTGGCAGGGCAGCCATTATGCTGGCCTGCCTGTAGAACACCAGTGGCTTAGCACAGGTTAGGCAGCATGGCTGTGCTCCTGCCAGCACGTGTGCCTGAAAATGTATGTGTTATTCATGGAAGGACCAGCTCACGTACGTATGCGTGCATGTATTTATTGCGTGGAGTTGATGAACGAATCATCTGGTTTACTGAGACCCTGAGTAGTGCTACAAGGAAATTACTTAGCGCCTACAAAGCTGGATATCTAATATGCCCGTGTAGGTATCTGTGCTAAGCTATTTGCTTTGATGATGGCAAATGTGCCATTTAAAGTTTACAGTATTTGCAGTATTTGAAGCTCAGTGTGGTGCAGCTATTCAGGTAAAGATTAACACCAGTGCATACCAGAACAGTATTTTTCAGTGTCACCTTTATATGGAAAGTAAATAGAGATACAGGAATTATTTATGGCCCTATGGCCATTCCTTTCTAAAGCTGTACTTTCATCATTTTAAAGGCTATAAAGTGCAGGGTTTTTTCCACGTCATTTTTTAAATTCTGCAATAAAAATGAGAAGCCATTGTTTACAGCATTGTATATTTTGACAACTGTTCTTTACAAATTCTTCTAAAGTTATCCTAGAACCATTTTCTCAATATACACAGTTCAGCTTAATCAAAATAATTTCACAAAATATTTCACAGAAAGGAAGAGACAAGGGGAGATACAGAGAAATATCCTAGGAAACAAGTATGCCAGCATACAAAAATAGATTAGAACATTTGGAAATTGTAGGTATGAAAATGTAGTGTCGATAGCGGAGCAGTTGAACTAGTGGATTATCTGAAGAGGTAATGCTTACCAGAGAAGAAGCTAGGAAGATGCAGAGATCTATTTCTAATGACTTTAATTTCTAGGTAAATTTATAAGAGAGAGAAAGAAACAGTCTCCATGTTTCTGAAATGTTCTCATCTGGGGGTGGAGACGGTAAGCAGAGCCGGCAGAACGCCGGCACTGTGCCTTGATTTCTTTCCCTCTCATGCACAGCAGGCTGTGCATTGCATTCTCAGAGCCAGGGATCGTTACCAGCTCTTCAGGAGCTGGTACACAGCTGTCCTCCTCCAGCTGACTTAACAGAAGGACAGTTTTAAATTGCTGCTAGGTCTCTGTAAGGCCTCTTCTGATGAAATCTGCCTGATCCATAGTCTCTGCCCCTAAGTAGCTTCTCCTATGAGGAACACTCAGCTAGCTGTCACAAAGCCACTAACAGAATAAATCAAGACTGTGAGGGTCAAGTGGAGCTTCAAACCTCTCTGGAGCAGAATTGGAAAACTGGAGTCTATATGCAGTCTGACTATCATGGAAGTATGAACTGAAAGCGCCTGCCATAAAGCATCCAAATTACTTCTAAGGTTACAGGAAATATTGCAAGGCATTTAGAACCTCACATACAGTTTATGGGTCACGAGTCTATGCCGTTTCAGAAAAGGTATTTAAATAATGGTGCATCTAGAGTGCTCAAGTGAAACCAAAGCACAAACTTTGTCTTTTCACACGGTGCTCTCAGGGAACACAAAGGAGCCCACGAAGCACATAGGAACCACTGGAGCAAAACAGGAGCGAAGCACAAGTGTTACTGCTATGAGAAGTTTTCTCAGAAATATATGCTACTGTGCATCTGCTGAGAAAGCTCTTCCTCCTAATCCACACCACCTGTGTAGATTCATGGATAACATGGTTCTGACCTAGTTAAAAGTACAAAACAATTTTTCCAATTTGCTTATTCAATATATCCTGACATCTCCTTCCAGCAAAGACTGCAAAAAAAACTTTTGTGAGGTGCACTTTGTTCCGGCAGGAAGAACATTTGGTGATGTGCTCTACAGCTCACAGGCCATATGCAGTAGATTGCTGCACGGCTGTTCAAAGAAGAGACTTGACTAGGGTTTTAAAAAATTGTATATTATTTTAGGTTCAAAACAGCCACTGTGTGCCTGACTTGGCACAGCTCTGTAATGCTAAGGATGGAGAGTATGGCACTGACACCAGAACTAGGAGGAAGTCTGGGCTTTATACACGTAGCTTGCTCTGAAAGTAATGCCTCCTATTTACTTCCATGGAAACCACAACAAATACAAAGAGCACAATAACACTATTTGACAACAAATTCTCAGCTACAATTTTCAACATGGGCACCACCATAAGCTATACATTTTTGCCAGCGATAAACAAGAGCCTGCATGTTGTGCTTGTAAAAATCTGCACCAGTGGAGATGACTCACTGTTGCCACTGCTGAAATGCACCACCCACCCCTCACTGTGCTCACATCCACTGGTTGGCCTCCATTAACCTTCAGCAAGCATTGATGAATGTCAGTGGGTGCAGTTTTTTCTACCTGGAGGAATTCAATTCCACCTTTGTTCCATACACCCTTCCATGTCAGATGCCATCTGTCAGACCGCCTCTCTGCTGCTGTCTGTCACATGGCAACAAAATGGAACAGGATATTGGTGGGAAGGTTCAACCTCTACTGCCATACTGCCAACATCTGCCTCTGACGTCATGGGCCAACATCATACAACAGGAGGCACTGCTTTCGGAGCAGCCCTAGTACCTTCTTCTGGATGCTTGGATTTTTAATACCACATCTGCTGGAGACAGACCTCCAAAAAGTGTGATTGCACATCCTCATTTCTTTGTATGAGCCAACAGAGGTGAGCTGGAGTGGAGAAGGGTCCCCAGCCATTTCAGAGAGGTTCAGAATTCCTAAGCATACACCTCAGAAAAATGCACGTTGCAGCCTGTGCCTTCCTCACACTGTTACAGTACTGTTCTCCTTGGCCTGAAGTTCAGTGGTAGGGTTTTCCTTTGGAAAATCCATCAGTGCTTCTGCAAAGTTTCAGATCCTTCTTTCATCATTAGTCAACACCTACCATATACATACATATATATAATACACACACACACAGAGTCTCTAGAAAAATATAGCATAGAATCATATATTTGTAAAGCTAGCATCATATGTCGTATTGTGAATAATGAGATTTAAAATATCTTGTGCTATTGAGGTGCAGTGAAACCTGTTCATTTAGATTGCAATAGCACCCCGTCGTTTTCTTTATCCTCTTTAAATCATCACCAGTGTTTACAAAATGATTTTGTTCTACTTAAAGACCAATTTTGAGGAGGTGACTGATTTCTGCTGATCCTGGAGGTGGTTTCACAGGTTTCATTGTACTTGAAACTTCACAGCTTCTACTGAAGTATTTGATGCATGTATGTATCGGTTTAGCAGAGCACAGAAGTAGAATAATTTTCTTTCTTGCCACATATTGTTGACAGAGTATGGTGTCCTCTACCAAAACTGCTTCTTTTTGTTTGACAGCTTTTCAAAGATTCATTTTCCTAAAGCTCAACCTTAAAAGTAATCAGGGCTTCAATACTTGTAATAAATTGCCAAATTTCTGTTAGCAAACTCATTCACAAATTTCTTCTATAAAAATCAGATTATTCAGTAGTTACACAAAAGGCATCTATCTGCATTACACTCACTAGCACTGGTCTTAAAAAAAGTAAACCTTGCATATTTCAGCAAACCATCAGATGGAATTTACCACATGAAGTGTATCCAATGGCTGTCACATTGGTCAAAATAGAAAATTTCACTTTGAGTCAGTGGACTTACGCTGATACAGAAGTCATGAATTGGGTCCTAAGATACACAAGTGATCCACACATAGCTGGGACAAGCTAAGGACTAAGAGAGACTTCTGCAGTGCCTGCATCTTTTGAGGCACCCAAAATAAACAGCAGAACTCCCTCTGACTTCGTGGGGAGAAGAGTCATTGGGTACTACTATGTTAGACTAGAAAATATTAGAATAAAATGTGTGCATCTTCTCTCTAATGTTCGGAAATCAGACAAACTACTTTCTGTCAGCAGACACTCTCAGTGGCTCTTGGATCCTGGCAGCTCTCTTATTCCATCGTCGTCATCCTCAGAGCAGAGCAAGCTTAGTGCGCTTGTTACAGGATGGATCCATGATGTTGTCTGTGTCACATGGCTAAAAAAGAAAAGAAATGCTGTTAGCAACCTAAAAGAGGTTTACCAGTCTCTGAAACAAGAAATACCAGATGATATCCACCATTTTCAGGCCTTGTGTTGATCATTACAATACTTTCAAATACTGAATTCTCCTTCTCTTGCTAACTAGGAGATTTTGCAAACAAAATGAGGAGTCCTCTGGATGCTAGAATCTAGAAAGTTTCACTTCCAAATAAATTAGAGTGCTTTTCTAAGAGATTCTTGATTCAGACTAGCGGCATTTCCTGTTAATTAATAAAATTGACACAGCAGTAATGAACAGCCCAGATTATCAAAGTCCAAAAAAAAACTGCAACAAGCTGGCAAGGTATTAACATTGCCATCACAGCAGTTAGAGAGTAAGGCATCACGGATCAGAGGAAGTTGACTGAGTACTCATCATTAACATTTCTGCAGAAAAAAAGTAGATGAGTAAACCCAAACAAGGGTGTGCTTTGCATGTCTGGTAGAACAAATTCTGTGGATGCTCCCACAGCCTTTACACACGTATGTAATAAAAGGGAGAGAGTATTATTTTTTTAAAGGCTTAACTCTATACTTGAAAAGCAGTCGGAGCTGCCTGATATTTTTGTTAAGCTTCCATATGAATGGAAGGAACCTGCTCAAACTCAGTAAGGACAGATAAATGGGATGGGCTTACTGTCTGAGGGTGAGAACACTGTACACCCTATGATTGGTAGCATGCATGCTAGCCATACTGTGTGTGGGCAAGACACAGCCTCTGCTCCCTTCTGGAATAATGTGTTCTCGGTAAAGGAAATAGCTTCTTTTGACTTAAAAAATCTTGCTAATAAATTCACCGTTTTTATAGTCAAGCCAGTGCAAAGATGAATTTTTTAATACAAGTTCATTACAAAAAGTAGCTGAAAAATATGGCGTATATAATATACACTGTAAAAGACAAGCAGTTCTCAGTAACTCTCACAACTTCTAACATACAGTGTACTTAAAGCTCATGCCTGTACTCACATTTCTGGTGCATAAGCTTAATTAAATGTGAAATGCTGTGATGAAACTACTCTGAATTTACCTTTTCAAGTGAAAAGTTTGCATTTTTATCTTCAAGAATGCTATACAGAATATCTGATAATGGAAACTGATACACTGAAGTAGGAATTCGTGGGTCAGAGTTCCACCATGCTGACTTATGGGTATGGAGCCTGCTTTCCATCTACCTGCATTAAGAGAGAACTCCTTCCAATACCTGAGGAATCATGGGAGCTGAAAGAACTAGATTCCATCCATTCATTTGCTGCCAATGCAAGATTTACTGCCTGCAGTACTATTTTAAGTGTTCATACTGCCTTTTATCAAGCCATTTCTCAGCAACCTATTAGTGAATTTAAATAAGAACTTTTTTTTCTCATTTGGTATTCACCTGTAGCATGCCTTGACCTGCTGCATACCTCTATCTTTAGCTGTTTTCCCATGAGCATGTGGAAAATGGGAGAAACTGGACAGGAGTAGAAGAGCTATGTGAAAAAGCATCCATGGGTCTTTCATGTAGCTCGTTGAAAATTCTTTCTTATGTGATTACTCTTCAGCAGATTTGCCTCCTTTTACACACCTCAGGAAGCAAATGGTTGCATCCCTAACTTTCTGCTATTTTCTGTAAGAACCCAATTTTGCTCTCATACAACTAGATGTAAAAATTCCTCTATCTTTAATAGCGTAGAATTGTGGCACTGAGATCAGCAATGAATTTTCTATATTCAGTGGCATACCTTCGTTTAATCACCCGTAAGTTAGAACTCACTGTCATCCATTTTCAAAATCTGAGGTCAAATTTTGCCATAATAGCAATTCATTGTAAGAGCTTCTGAGTAGAACTCAGTTCTTCTAAACTTGCACTAAACTTTATCCCATGCTTCTAGTAGTACAGTTTGTTTTAAACCCTTTGTTGAAATCTTTACTAGGAAATAACTCTTATAAATAAATATTAAGTCCAGACAGCATGTAAAAAGCCATTGTAAAAAGATGTACATTGTAAGAAAATGTACACAATATGCACAGATGATTTAGGTAAAGAATAAATGTATAACCCTCTGCTATTTATTTTTAGCTGCCTGCAAGTGCTGTGGCTAAAAAGCTTTGACATAATCAGTCCGAAGAGATAATCCCAGATTTACTGGTTTGCAGAACATTCCTGTATTAGAAATACATCCTCTCTGACTTGTGTGTTAGGGCCATCAATACGAGCAAGAGGGAATTCAAACCTACTTCTACAGGCATTTTGGGAAGGGTTCCTGTATTTACGGAAATCAGATTATTTGAAATTAAACATTCTTTTTTTTTCCTTCCTTCTTTTGTTAAAATTGGTTTAAAACTGGACTCTCTTTCAAGGCTAGGAGTATACAGCATATAAAAGTACCTCAAGGAGATGCTAGATCCTGAAGGAAAGCAGTGTCCTTACCTTTTCTTGGCTGCAGTATGATTGAGAGCACTTGTCACTGTGTCCTAAGGTGCCATAAATGTTGTTATTTTTTCTTCAATTTCACTCAGGAACTGCAGGTTTGGCTTAATGGTAATTAAGGATTGAGGGATGTAAAGTGAAAGAAGAGACTCTCGCTATTTATTCCTTGATAAAACAGTTGTCTACTAAGAAAAATGTATGAGCAATCTCAGAAGGCTGTTAGCGCTAGGAAGATTTACTCATCTAAATAGCATGCTCTATCATTAAAAATTACCAACAACAAACTAATGGGCCAATTGAAAATGAAAGCAGAAATAAAAACAGGATCTGAGCCAAGGCTGAATAAGCCCAAAGGTTTGAGTGATAGGACATACAAACTTCTCACAGTTTTACAAGTCTGACCTGAATTCCACCTCGCACCAGTTCTAGCCAGCTGCTGTTACCCTAAAATTGCTCTTTCAATCTCTGCAGTTACTGACAGCCCCGTGAGTGCCTCCTGAGCACCTCAGATAAACACACGCTGAGAAAACCCTTACTGGGCGTTGTGCTGCTTCCGATGGCTCTCCCCAGACGCAGGATCCCAAGAGTACATGACTTAGCCCATAAATGCCACGTCTTGCTCCAGCAGAGGAAAGCTTTCTGGGAGCCTGAACTTTCCAATGTCCAGTTCTATTTATAGAAGTTACTAAATAGGTGAAAACTAGACCTTTGTTCATAGCAGTCTAAGAGTACAATCACCCAGCAGAGGAAACAAATCAATGCACTGATTTCAGTGGAATTTACGAGGCTTGAGCAAAACAATAATTTCAGCTTTAAGTATTTCCTTACTGAGACGTTAACAGCTGCCTCATAAGACATGCTGGAACCTGGACAGAGCAGTGTTTGTGGAAGCTGAAAGAATGCTTCTCCGTTTTGGTTCTTGAAATTAAAAAACAAATAGCCTCTCAAGAAAAAAATTATCCAACCAAAAGCAGCTTAAGGTCTTAACATTCTTGTATTACAAGCTCATGTTATCATAAAATCCAAAGCCAAGTTTCCTAGTTGTACATCTGAGGCTATTTTTCTTATAGTCATGCAACGTGATTTCAGTGAAAGCCAGACTAACAGAATTCCCTGCAACCTGATCATCTGCCAACAAAACACTTCCAAACCTTAGAAATTATGGTGAATCTTCATCTTATCGCAGTTATCCATAAGTCTCGTGAAGTTTTTGTTAGCAGAATGCCTTACACTATTCATTCAACAGCGACTGTGAACAAGGAACAACCAGGGGGCACAGTTCCTGAAGAGGAATTTAACTTGTGTATATATTTATTCCTAGTGACCAATTTGAGGCATAGCAAAGGGTCAGACACCAGACATCAAGATTTTGTGAAGATAAAAGTTTTCTGAGATGTCTCAAGTTGGTTATCCAAAAATCCAAAGGGAGTACGTGAGGATCACCCAAATCCTTACAGTTACATCTGAAGACATTTGAATTGATGTTGAGTTGAAATATGCACAGGGTTTTAGAATGCCATGCATTAAAAAGGAATAACAGTAGTTAGTACTAGGCTAGTACTGAACCAGTTTTACTTAAATATTTGCAACTTCTTGTGTCTTTATAACTGCTTTTTTCCTCTATTTTCAGTCAGGAAGGTTTGAGAATGACAGGTAAAAAGAAACATTTTGAAAAGCATCCTCTGTTTCTCAGTGACAGTAGGAAAGGTCCAGTTTTCATAGGTGAGAAGTAACTGTATCTTTCTTTGAACTCAATGGAAACAGCGCTCCATGCTTCAGAATACCTGTTCCTACTCATAAACCATCAAAGTTGATAAGGTGGGGACACTCACAATGTTGTTTTTGATGCATGATAATTTTGGTGCAGCTGACTTTTCTACCTCTGTAGAGGGAGTCTGGGGCAGAGCTAGTACTTGAGTCATTTCCACTGCGTGGTCAGTACAGCAGATCAGAGTTTCTCTTAGTTTGCTGCTCTGAAGCCACTGACACATAAGCTTTACTGGAACATGCAGAAGTTTGCTCTTAGATCACCTGTGCTACAATTTGATCGTAATTGAACTTGGTTTCTTCTTAGATTGCCTGCGGTTAAGTACTATATTGCAGTATGCTAATACATACTGGAATGGAATAGCAGAGGAAAAACCAAACACATCAGTGTGCTACGTTTTTGGGTCCTTTGTAATGCAGTAGAAATGTGTAGAGTGCACTTATAAAAGGAACAGGTTTGTTTTTTCAATTGAGCACACTAAGTAAAATCAACTGTGATTTATTTTCCGTTTACGATGATACCTTTAGCTCAACTTCACTGTTTACACTACAGAAGTTCATTTATCACACATGCTTTGCTATTCTTAGTTGAGTCATAAAATCATCAACAGTTTCTGTGAATGCCCAGCTTTCAGTAGAATTAATGTTGGCTCCTTCCCACGCAAAACCAAAAGAAATAGAATATGATAAAGTAAGTTCCATTTGTTATTTTCCAAAGTAGAAGCCTGATTTTTTAGGTATGATTTCAAAAGCTACCAGAACACACTGTATGTTTTTATTAATCTGTATTACAAGTATTGCCTGGCTTCTACTCTCAGTCATACTGATATGCTGTCTGAGCACCTTCTGTGCCTTTTTGTCACACTGAAGTATGCAATACTTCAATGTGAAGCTTCTCAGTTTTAAGTAAATTATTGAAAGATAACCTAAATCGAATATTACCATTTCCTTTTTGATATAAGATAGAAAGTCCGCAGGCCCTAATTCATTTAACAGAAAATATCCCAAAAGATTAAAATCTTTGGGAACTTCTCTGTGTCTTTCAGGCAAATTTAATTTAAGATAAATGTTCTTGAGAAAAATAACAGTTAATATGGAATAGATGGAACCTAGTCCTGTTAAAAAGCTAGAAGTGTTTACAGGGGCAAAATTCACAGCTGGTCCTTACAAACTGTATGCATATGCAAGCAGTGGGTGGGAGTGGGAGGGAGAATAGCAAGGCCCTACCTAATTATAGGTGCCAGGCTCATGATACAGAGCTGCCATATGTTAAAGGTGAATGTGGTGGGAGGATGGAAGAGATTAACTTTGATGGGTCTTCTGGGGAAACAAATTAGTGTCCCAGCTATACTGTGAGCAGAACGGTTCAGCTGGAAGGGCCCTTAAAGATCATCAGGTGCACATTGGAATAGGGTGCTTGGAGAGGTGGTGGAAGCATCCTCACTAGAAATATTCAAGACTTGGTTAGACAGAACTCCCATTTATTTTTCAACGGAAGGTTTGATGGCTTGACCTCCAGAGATTCCTTCTCATCTAGGCTTAGGATTTTCTTCTCTGATTTTGGAATTGCAGTGGACTGCTGAAACCCCCCCCAGGCTACATTCAGTTGTCACTTTAAGTTAACGAGGTCAAAATCTCAACTCTTCTGAAACAAATTTGCTGATGTAAACAGGGGTAGAAATACCAAGCGTAAAATAGTGAAGAAGTAAGCATGTATTTCTATTAGACGTCAAGTGAGGGGGCATGAATCCGGGGCTGTGTGTGAAGGAACGATGGTGTTGCTGACCTGCAAAATAAAATAATGCTTGCACTCTCCATTACTTTAACGTACACCAGATTATTTCAAAACATATCTGAGGCCAAATTCAACTTCTGCTCTTCAGCAGGAGGAAAGCAGAGCTACGTTAGCAATGAAGCTGATCGCTGCCTTTTAGTCTACTAGTGTAATTTTTGTCCCTTTGGTAACATATTTTATATTACATTTGTAGGACACTGAAACTTGCTTTTTCTGCAATGCATACTGAAATGTAACTCAGAGAGGCTTACACTGCTATCTGCTATTTCATGGTAAATCTTTACACATGACCTTAATGCCTAGCATAGAGGAATGTGAGTTTATGACACACTAGTAGTCTTAAAGCTAATTTCCTCACACTTGCCCGTACTTCGTGACTGATCCTTAGCAACCTGGTTGATTGATAATAATTTACTGTGAAACAGAAATCATTTCCTGAGTAAAAGAGGTGATTTCAGAACTTGTCTGAAGGTTCGTATGGGGGGACAAGATGCTGCTTTCCTCAGTAGATGGAGAGCAGCTCAGTGCGTTAGGAACAGAGCCATGTAAATGTTTTATTCATGTCATTTATTCACATAAGTGGGTTTTCACTTCAGTGTGTAACACAAGCCAGCTGGTTTGCTTCTTTTAAACTCCGATTTCTCATGCTCTTCATATTGCTACACCCCCTTCAGAGATATTTATGGAAATTTCACAGCAAGCTGTCTCAAGCTTATGTGCTATTAAGATTCCATTCTGGGGTGTTTACCGTATTAGATTTATAGTGTATAGATTTATGGACTCAGCTAGTTGGTGGCACAATAAAGCACACTGGAACTGAAGGCAACTACTAAATAATTCTTGCACCCCTCACGGCTTTAGATCTTCTAAATACCAAAGAATAAAAGGATTGAAATTCACAGCCAAAGAGAACAAGGTCGCAGTACCAGGACAGTAAATTATCAAGTGTTCAGCTAATTCCCATTTAAACAAATTAATTAGTCTGAATTGTCTAATTTTCAGAAAAGGATGGGCTGATAAAGATGGATTTCAAGCAAGTTCCTCCTAGAAAAGGATTTTTTCAAGGATATTTCAACATTAGGTAGAATTTCATCTTGAAATCTCTATCAAACTATGTTAGAAACAAGAGGCCTGCAACCCTTGTTCCTTTCTCCAAATAATTAACTGCCTGAGATGAATACTAAAGAGGTATGAATTTTCAAGCCTATGAAAAGCCTGGCTTACACTCTGTACAGACATTTGGCAACAACAATGTAAGCAAAATTAAGAAATAGCTAAAAAGGAATATTAATTAATATCATGCTTTATTCTAGCGTTCAGTTAATTCCATTCAAAGTGAATTAAGACCTCTTAACAAATGTGGTTGTTCCACTCAGAAGAACATGACAAGTGATTTCGTTCCCTTCTCTGCCATTAAAACAGATAGATTTTCTTTGCTGGCCATGCAAAGACTGATGTGGAGAGCTTCACAGGACAGGCTGCAAAAGGTAGCAATGATGGAAAACCTGGGCTCCATCACCTAATGCCAGGAGCACATTAAGAAGAGGGAAGAACATTTTTGATCCATTACCAATCAGAGGCGAGATATGCAAAAGTTCCTGAACAGCTTGTTCATGTGATCTGCTCAGTTCACATCTGTAGTTTCAACGAGTGGGGATAATATGAAAAACATCGGAAGCTTTCTGAAATTAAGCTTCTACCACCTAGCCTAGCTGAGATTCTGCTGTTGCTAATAAGCATCTTGTTAGTACAGCTGCAACAGTTCCACATCCAAGTGCAGGTCTTCAAAGTTCTTGAGCATATTTAGCAAACCTAGCTTTCTGCTGAGTCACCCAGATAAGCATGTGTACGAAAAACACTAGTAACAAAACCAGGAAAAAAGTGTTAGATTTCTTTTATTCTGTTGCTAGCGTATTATTTGCATAATTCTTTCTTCAAGCTCAGTTCCCAATTGTGCTGGTAGAAGCCTGTGTTCCAGGTGTCCTACCCAGAACAGAACCCAGCATCCACCTTAACCATCCAACTGTGCCATAATGTCTCCCTGTATCAACAGATGGAGACCAAGTGAACAGTGCTCTGCTTAATACTTGCTCTTGTATTTATTTCCATTGCTATGAAATTGACTGCTGATTTATTTTCATTTCCTAAATAATTTGCCTACAATTTTATTTTTTATAAATCCCATTTAGCAACTTATATCTGTCTGAAAATAAAAGCCACCCTTTAAGTAGAGCTGGAATGCACTATCATAAATGGTGTGTTTGAAAACCTCTGCAAAAAAACCCAGCAAATCACATCTGCTTTAACACATCTAGCCTGAGGCACCATGGGATGAGCCAAGGGCAACAGAGCAGTGTTTGGGAAAAAAATAAAAGCAAAAAACCCAACTTCCCGCTTTCTTTGCTAGCTAATATGTAATCCTCATTGTTATTTATGTGACTTCTGCAAGAGTTTGGGGTAGAAGTAATCGCATCTCACTGCAAAGATTTGCTGCCTTTCATGTCTTTTAAGAGACTTCAGGGAAATCTACCTGCAAAATAGTGTTTTTGTGACACCTATAAGAATTAAACAGAATTTAAATTTCAGTAGCTGGAATAATTTGCTATTAATGAAGCAATCATTCATGATTCCATATATGGAATGGAGATGAATTATATTTTCTCAGCAATTGTTTCTATCTTTTAGAGGAATAATAAAACTATTATAGGAATTAGTTTTCCATTATATTCTGGAAAGAAAACCAACGCTTTGCAGCCACAGAACAACTGATTCCCACAGAAGGGAGCAGGAGATTACATCAAAAAGAAAGTCATCACTAGCTGTAGATAGCTCAGAGACAAGGCTGAGTTCATTGCTGAAGTGGATCTCCCCAGGATACCCACTGAGGACAGGAGGTGACCTGAAAGCAATGATCTTTCTAGTCACAGCGCGCTGCGAGGTGTGCGTTCAGAATGAGGAGGGCAGACAAAGCTCCAGGTTCTAGGGCAGCTGATACACTTGGTAGGACTGATGGACTCTGGGATCCTTAATGCCACAATGGAACTAAAATCCATGGATGAAATAAGACTGGTATCTTCTGAAAATCCAGCTCTTAGAATTCTTCTACGTCCACTACAGGGTCAAACACAGAACTGGGGAAGTTCTCAATATGTGAACTAGGGTTTTCAAAGACAGCTGAAAGACTGAGTCACAGAGTTCTCACTGAATTTCAGTGAGAATTTGTGACTAAACCCTCTAGGACCTTCTGAACAGGCAGTACAGAACCAGAGGAAAGAACAAGTGATGTTGGTAATAAAGACGTATTAAAAATATGAGAGCTTTTGTTAATTTACTCATCTTTTTTTCTGTTAATTCTAGGTTTAAAAAGGCAGCTAGATGGGATTTTATTTTAGCTCTGATCCATTTTCTTTCAGAAATACTCACTTGATAAAGTACTTGATTCCATCTGCTGTATAAGCTTCTTCCCATCCATAAGGTAGACCTAGAATGAAATAAAGAAATAAGATGTCTCAGAATTTAGGTGGCACAAGGAACATATGGTTCTGAAATGGTGCAAGTTCAAGGCATTTCATAAAAACAATTATAAACAAATTCTTACTCTTTTTGTTATAGATGATAGTATAAGCAATGCAATTTAATAAATATTTGCTGCACTAAGAAGCTATAAACCACTCAGTGATGCTTTTATTGCCAGCATTTCTCTTCCAGAAGCCGACAATCTGGTCAAATTGCATTGCAGCAGTTAAGTCTTTTGAACTTTGTATTGTAATTCACACCCTTGTATTGTCAGCAAAAAGAACCCTGTGGTCTACGGAGGTCTGTTTTAATTTGTTTTTATAGCTGCTCATTCAGATGGCTGTATGAGGTAGGAGTCTGGCAGAATCAAATCCTCTGCTGTCTGGTTTATCACCATCTTCTGTGTTTATACATAATTATTTGGAAATGTAGACAAACTCCAAGACTCTCAGACTGTTACAGAAAAATGTGAACAGGCACACAAACGTATGTACACCTGTCTATACCTACAGATCTTGAGAAAGGTTAACTTACTAAGTGCACTGCTTAATCTTGTGATTTGCACAAACATTTCTAGGAGTTAGAAGTATTTAATACTGCAAAATTAAATTAAATTAAAAAATAATTGTGAAGGGTTGGCATTTTCACAGGTACTAGAAAACTGCTCCCTCTTTCCCTTTTGTAATTACCAGCCATGCTAATCTTCAAAATGCAGTGTAAGACTTTGTTGTTAGGTTAAAAGTCCCTTCCATGAGGAAGATGAGTAACACTCCTAGTAGGTTACTGCGCTGTGTCAAAAAAATTCAGTTCTCATAGGAAGCCTTTACTTCTATTATTATTATTATTAGATGCTCAAAACCAACTAGAGAGCTTGAAAAGTGCTGGAGAAAGAAGCATCAGTGAGCAAAGATGCTCCTGATGTATGCTTTTGTGTTACTGTACTGTAATGAAGATGAAAGAAAGAAAAACCCGAAAAATCCCTTCAGTTTTTTTTGTAGACTAGAAATATGTGCGCAATTAAAAGATGGATGAAAATTCTTCTGCGAGTGCTTTAGCTTGAAAGTCATCTGGAAATGTTACTGTCTTACAAGTTACACTATTTCTGTTCAAGTCATAGTCTGCCTCAAAGACCAGCTCATTAGAACCATCTGTGAGCCTGCTTTAGATTTAAAACTTGTATTTGCAAAACATGCTGGCCTGCACACACCATAAGATCTTTGAAATCTTCTTCGTACCAAAGCATGCCCTAAGTGCACACATTTTTTGGGAGGGAAATTCTTTCTTAAAACACTGATTTTCTTTTCTCAGATTGTCACATCTTTGCCTCTAGCGTGCTCCTCCTTCAAAACCCAGAAAGAGATGGCTTCAGCTCTCAAGAGAAACAAAGTTCATCACAGCTACTGAAGCCCTGGCACAGTGAAGCAGGCACAGACCACTTAAGAGGTAATCACAGCTGCAGGCAGGCACCAAGTGACAAATAACAAGTATGTCTACCAACACTCAGAACTCAAATGGGTGACTTGAGAACTGGTATTGTAGAACAGTTCCATCACAGCTTTGTACAGCTTGAAAAGGAAAGAGCACACCGATCACATTTTTCCTCTCACTTTTGCCCCCAATTTCCCACTTATCTCAAGCATCTTCACATTTTCAATTTAGCCTAAGTCTATGTAATCTGATCCTCAGAATTTTCCACCTACTGCCTTTGAGAGAGAATAATCCACAGCCACTTGCCTTTAATACAAAGTAGTTGCTGTGTAAGTTTTCAGGCTCTGATTCCTACAGAGGAATACAGGAAGGGATGTTTTAAGTTATAAATACACTAGACATAATCACTAGCTCTTCCTTTCCCTCCCATAGATTATGGGAACTTTATTCAACTTGGACATTTTCTAATGAAAAGAATGGGAGTAGGATTCATCCTTCAACTCTACCACCTGCCCTGGCCTTTCCTCATTCCTGCACGAAACACACATATCCAAAACAAGTGACAACACACTTGCTCAATTACAAATAAAACCTCAGCATCTACTCTGTGCTCACTCTGATCCCATACATCACCTGTTTCATTTGTCAGTGATAATTACACTTTTTACACTGGTAATTTATCTAAAATTATTTCTTTTTTTTCCGTCTAAATAACTGCTGGCACGTAGGTAGCAATGACAACTGATGCTCTGTATTCTCTTCTCAACCACGAAAGACTGCGCTTTTCATAAAAAGTGAATACGTTTGCCAGCTGTAAATGGAACTCTGAGGATAACTCCACAGCTTTATCTATCTTCCTGACTAAATATGCATTAGTTTGTATATCCTACTCAATCTCCATGTTCTTCAAAGCTTCACCTTCATGTTTTTTAATGCCTTAATTTTCCACATTTTTACTGTTTTACTATTAGTCTTTGACCACTGTTCCCTCCATGCCTTTCTGTCACCGGCAGATTTATAGTTATTTCTCTATGTTCTTGATATTTCCCATGGTAGCCAGGAGGCTCTCATGTTTTGCCTTGTATTTCCCCAGACATCATCTTCACTTACTTCAGGCTCACTTTCCCCATGAATCATTCATAAGTTGATCTACTTGCTAGTGCCGTGTTTTTTCACACCCTCTGGGGTCAGATTTGTTGTCTTTCCTAGGACTCGCTTTGGAAGACCGCTGAGCTCCCACCTGGAGTAAATGGGAGGTAAAGGAGCTCGAGCAGTCAGAACCGTAGTCTGGAAGACAGAGGATTTAGCCTACATAACCCGTGGCAGTCTTGGGTTTCCTACATGTTTATAATTTCTTCTGTGAATTGCTGCATTCTTTGATGAAACTTCATAAATAATATATCTTAGCTGGAGTTGTCAGCATGTATAATCTTTTATAAAGTCAGATTTGCAGTATTTAAAAATCATTTCCTTACAGCAGAAAATACAAGGCTTTTAGCTATTCTAATCTTTACGATTATTTGTCTTTTGCAAGATAAGGAGAAGGTTATAATGCAAAAGTAATTATTCATGCAAGACAAAAGGAATGCATCCAAAGCACCCTTTGCCCAAACAGAATAAATAGTCTCCCTAGAGAGCACATTAGCCAAAATATATTATAACCTACCATTATTTTGTTCAGAATATATGCATCCAATTAGGCTTAACACAAAGGAGAAGTATATAATTTTATGCAAAAAAAGAAAAACAACAAACCACTCGCTGTTGTATGTCTGCTTGTGTGCCAGCATTGTTGCAGCTGCTACAGAGCAGCAAGGCAGCATCCCTGGTGACTGCCTGCCTTCTCAGCTGTACGCTGCCTGCTGCAATAACCGCTGTATAAAGAGTTCACACTGCTGAAGGCAGAGAGGGAATGAAACCCCGGGGCTAACCAACGTTTTCCTGATACTACATAAAGTGTGGATCTCAGTGATCTTTTTCACTTCTTTGGTTCAACAGGACAAAGAAAACGCGTTGATCCTTGGCTGATTGCACTAAACAGAACAATAAATATAAGTCCAAATTAGAAACTTGTACGGAGTGGAAGAAGTGGAAGATTTTACCCATGTACCCTCCCTCATGCCTCAGTACAGCTCTCCTGGAACAAAAGATGCACACGGCATCATCAATCAAGGTATGTCACTACACAAACAAGGAGAAAGCACAGAATTTAGGGAAGAACCTCATTCTACAGGGCAGTTATCAAACCTGTAAGTAGTGCAGAAATGTTATTCTTGTTCTTCAGTAAGTTAACTACAATTACAGGACAGGAAACGTGGAGATGAGCAGATGAGACTAATAGCAGCAGATACCACAGCACGAGCATTCAGTCGAATCTAAAGTGAGTTATTTCTCTAACATATAAATAGTGCAGTCCAAAATATTTTGGTTTTCTTAAGAGATTCAGAGTCTATAATAAGAATGGATCAAACATTTACTGTTCACTGCTATTCAATGCAGATTTGGCCAAAGTGGAAAACTACGTCCTTAAATGCTTTACTTTGGCCTCCAGGCCCTACTCTGAAAGCAGGCTGCCAGACTGCTTCCATTACAAGCAGTCACACCAGTGCTGCTGATGAATTTGAAAAGACTGCTTTGGGATAGCTGCTGACCAAAGCTGGTAATCTCACCCTCAAAAGTCTCTTGCAAAGCATGGGACTTATTCCCAGCAGTGATCCCAGCTTTGTCAGCCACCATAATAAGGAAATTTGGCTACAATTCATTTCCTGCCAGAGCTAACAGAACAACGTCTTGGCTGTATCATTAAAACCCCCTCGGCAGGAATTCCTAGGAGGCACCGAGCTTATCGGATGCAGTATCTATCTGGAATTCAAAAGCCACATGGTGCATTTATTCAGTTTCACAACAAACACATTGTTTGATCAACAACAAATCCTTTGACCTAGCTTAAGTAATTACATATATATTTTTAAGTAACAGGCAATGACCTAGTTCAGAACTACCCTTTAATTACCTCCTAGTGATTTATTTATATTCAATATTACAATTCTCCAAAATGATGAAGTTTTTGAAGAAATAGTAATTATCTGTTAAAAGTATATCTGGTAGAAAAGGTTTCCTGAAGGACACTATTAAACAGTTTTCTCAATCTTTGGATAAATGAGACTTTGAATTCTGATCTCTTTTCTACATCCAGCTATTGAGCGATATGCTCTTGTTCACACTTCTTCCTCTTGTGGCCTCAGTAGCAATGCAGAACTCATTAGTTAGGATCTCCAACGCCTTTGGCTCTTCTCTTTGAGCTATCTAGGCCATGCAAAGAAGACTGAAAGCTGAAGATCCAACTTGCTGGTCATCTGATGTCTGGTCTCAGACTCGTGAGCGCTATTGAAATAAGGGAATATCCCAGATAGAACGGAGACATCGCATGATGCAGGAGTGGCAGAGGAACTCCTGTGTGAGTTGTACTACTTGGCGCAGCTAAGCAAAAATCTGGGGAGGAATATTCATCCCTGTTTGTCAAGTGTGGTCAGTGGGGTTCGGGCAATAAAACGGCTCTTTGTTGTTTGAGGCTGCCAATAATATACACTACATTCTAGTGCTTATTTGCAAGTTAACTGTAAAAACAGTTAGAGGTCCAGGAAAACAGCTTCCAGAAGAGAATAGGCGCTTCTAGCATTTCTTTGTGTGCCACTTTATTCTTTAGAGCATTTCAAGTGCTTTTCCCGCAAACAAACGGGTTTCATTTTATGAATAATACTCTGCTAAGGGGACATTCCATTCTTGTCTTTCACATATCAAATTCCATTTGAAAGACATCATTTTTTTTCTTTTGTTGGTGGTCATTTAATAAAACAAAGATGGAGGCAACAGTTTTCAAGTGGAGACATCTGGGAAATACTAGCAATTGAAATTTATGCTAATTTAGGGTATGGTTGGCAGGGTGGCTTGTCTCCAGTCAGCAGTGTTCCTAGAAACCAAGCTTTAGGAAAAATACTGTTCTTATTTTGGCTACACAGGGCATGGTGAAAGATGACCTTGTATCTTCCATTTCCTATTGATCGTATGACACCGACCCATCTATCCAGCAGACACATTCATCTCTTACTGAGACAAATACAGCGCACTGAGTTACAATTAGGTATGAGTTATAAAAAAATTTCTCACGGTGAAGGCTTAGAAAGATCTTGTTTTTACTGGAACAGTGGCTCATACGATCAACTTTAAGATCTTTCTGGTAATTTTGGAATTATGAACTTTTCTAAGTGTTTTTCTTTGAGTAATTGTCCACGAAGAACTTGTTACAGTTACTGGAAACAGCATGGATACAATGGAAACGTTGAGATATGAACAATGACCACTCAAATGGCTTACTTCAGGAAACAAGACTGAACTGACCTCTGATCAGTACCTGGGATCAGACAGTACTGAAGATGAACTTTTTTTTTTCCTAGCTTAGGAATTAGGAAATCCAAACTTGAACAAATTCTTCCTAGAATGCACTCTTAAGTTCCTTTGAAATGAGTGAGAGCAACAGTCATCCAGGCAACGAGGTTGCTGATGGGTGTCTTCAAGATGGATAAAGAATTACATTCCTGAAACGTTATTTTGAAAATGCATCCCTTCAGAAGCTGAATGCTATTAAACAAAAAACGCATGTTTTTCAACTAACTACTGCTATTCTCCTTTTAAATAAAGTTTTACATTCTGTAGGATCCAAGTATTAATACTGTAATTAAAATGAGAAGCGAATAGTCTAGCTGAGGCCTGTTTTTATACAGGAGGTTAGTAGTGAAAGTACAAGATAAGCCCTTTATAAGGGCAATAAAATGCTTTCTTCTGCTTAGCTGATGGCAATCAAATGCATACAACAAAACACAATTACACAGCAACAGCAGAAATCACCATACTGTACAGTAACATCACTATTAAATATTCTGACTTCTTTTTCAAGGGAATGGAAAGAATACAGCAAATAAGTACTGAGCTTGTGTACTTCTGCAAATGGATGCTGTTCTTTTAAGGTACGCTGTAGAAGATGCCTATTTCTGTGAGAACAAGGTAAGGTACATAAGCCATTAGCAACTGACAGAAAACCACTGACCTTTGGATAAATCCTTTCAGCCCAGAGGGAACACTGACGATCCATCCATGCCATTAGCTAGTCACTGGCCTGAACCTGTGCATCTCCACCAACTACTGATAGAAACTGAGGATGTCTCTTAAGCATGCAAAATGCCCAAGAGAGACTGCACTCCCTGAAATCCTGACATGAAAGGATTTTAAAATAATACCGTTGATTTTTGTAATGTAGCACCTTCTACAAAACATGCATTATTTAGTAACTCACACTGAAAACCGTAAGCTTTTTATTTCTTGTATTCACTGTTAACATGACTGTGTCTGTTTGTGATTGGTTAATAACACAGTATTATTTTCACAACATTCCTTACTATAAAATTAGAGAAATGCTGCATAGCTGAGGAAGAAATCTGCACCAAGGCCTTATACACATTATATTTTAATACTGGTTCCTAAGTTCATTCCCAGGCTAAAAAAGCTAAATTCATAGAAGTAAAGTGCTCTCCTGAGAACATTCTTGTACTGAATCAGCAGTGTCCTCTTCCAGCTAATTACACTAATGTGGAATAACACATTCTGACTTCAGAAAGCCAAGCCTCTGCACACAAGGCATGCAGGACGAGGTAGGAACAGCCTGGAACACTTCACTGCACAGACCTGCTCCGAATCATTTATTTTTTCCACAGCCTCCTTTTCTCTTGCTCCCCTGGTTACTCCCTCTGATCTGGAATTCATCTGTCTCCTCCTCTCCTCGCTGGATCAAATCCTCTTGTCACCATCTATTGTGCTACCCACCCACTTCCATCACTGTCATCTTGCACTGCTCCCTGACGCATGTGATTGTTAAATATAAGTTTAATTAGAAAGCGTTCACTGGTAACAAATGAAAAAGACTGTCTAAAATTAGAACTGGTCAGAAATGGTCTGAGATTTAACAAGTAATGCTATTACATGATATGCCTTCATTGCTGAGCAATATCTTACTTTTGTGCACTGATGATGAAATGAAACCCTGCAGGGTCTGGCACGCACCACCTACAATTTGAGAGACACACAACTACTTTCTGCTCCGCTTCACAGTAAGTACAGACCAAAGTAAATAATAAATACTCTTCTGTTTTGAAGCAAGAATTGTGAAAATACATTAAAGCAAGACACCCCTTCAGCCTGTTCCAAAAGCCACTGTAACTACACCTGAGTAAAAGAAGGGTTTTCTTTATACAGACGTGACTTCAGAACCAGTATATTATAATGATTATGTCAAATGTTCCTAGAAACTGGGATAGGTGCCTTTTTTCCTTAAGAAATCTGAAGAAAAATAAATCCACTATGTGCCAAAATTAACACATTTATTTTATCCTAATTGTGAAAGATTTCAACATAATAATTGTACGAACCACTGATCCAAGCCAAAATCACCCTCCACAACTTCCCATTAATGATATACATGCTTCATGGGATGAGATGATGGATTTAGCATGAGACTTATGCACGTTCTGTACCTCATTTAGGTCTCCTTCAAAGCACTAAGCAATGATGTTTTGCTCTTGCAAATTCTCAAAATATACTTTTGAGATCTTCCTATTCCACTCTTGGCAATCAGCTTTCTCTGTGCGTCTTTCCATTTAAATTATCACATTTGTGCATCACGTATACCATGTATGTCTAAGTAACTCTGCTAGCCCTCAGCTTCTCACTCCTACCTACTGAAAAAAAGTGAAAAAATGTGCCCACTGAAGGAACTGACAGGGCAGCACACCACCCCTCTGTACAAGATGAGCAGTGATGGCTTCAGCATGCACGGACATTCCAAGCAAAGGGCTGACCCCCCGCCACCAGCTTTGATCCCTCTCTCAGGATGCTCCTAACTGTATAGCCGTGGAAAATTAACTCAGCATTAACTGCACAAACAGCTTCGGTTGAGCTTCATGCTGCAATGGTTACCTAATTTTTGGGGTACCTGAAATGATGAGGTAGTTGCTCCCTGACGGCTGTGCAGACACGTGCACCCTGACAGACAGCTGGGCACCGTCCTCTCCTGGCAGCCAGCATCCTGGGTCTGAGCTGTGCTTGCAGGGCAAAACCAGCCTGGAGTTTGAGACACTGCTCTGGAATTGAGAACGTTCAGGTTCAATTCCTGTCTCACCTATTTCCTCTGACTGGGAGCAACGTGCATCTCTATGCTACCAAATTCAGAAGTATTTTTATTTTTTCTCCTTCATGTCAAAGACTTCACACTATAATTAAGCATTAATACATCTAACAAAATTCTAAGCATTATGTCAGTAGAAATTAAGATGGGGGAACTTAGGAAGTACCTACCATCCGGCACAGCTGTTGATTCTGGAGAGTTTTGACTGCAGTTTCCATAGTTACTGAGAGCAAGTATGGGAAGAGGCACAAAGTCATTTAATTTTTTCATAGCTGGGTCACAGTACAAACCGAACACATGCAAAGACTTCTAAAGATCTGTTCCTTAATGAAGTCTTCTTATCAGAGATGCTGGAAATTTACTTTACAAGTCTGTCCTAATCTTGTTAGAACATCTGCATTTTAAGGTATAATAATATCACTTACTTGTTTTCCATTATTAAAATGTTTTGATTAGAAAGTCAGTACAGACAGTGCCTATTCAAAAGCTGATTCATCTTTTCTCATTAAAGGTAAGTGAATGGAGAAGGAATAAATGCTGCTTTTCTAGCAGCAACAACAGAGTTCTAAAATCTAGGTCACATTAAAGAACTCTTAAATACAGGCTTTACACATCGAATTGTCTTTTCCATTGCTGTGAAACACTGGGACTAAAACACATGTTCAATCACCAGTAAATCAGCTAGCAATTTGTTCACAATTGATACTTTAAATACTTTTTTTTTTAATGTGATCAGACTGTGAAATTATTCTGTCCTTCTAAGCGTCACCTTTTATCTAGCTCCACTGCTTGTACATAACTGCAATTCGGAATGTTCTGATTCTTGCACATCAAATTAAACCTGCGGGGTCTAATTTCTAGATCCTGTAAGAATATCCACAAGTAAGACCAGCTGGTGAAAGCGTTATTCCTCACAACACAATGTGGTTTTCATCTGGGTCAGGAGAGTCCAGGTATAACTCGTGACTGGAAAACCATTTGTGAACAGACATTTCTTTGGAATGGCCTTGAAAAACACGATTAGAGTTTTGTAAGATCTTGACTAACTGGATCAGAAGTTTGAAATAACTGGGGTGTAATTCAGTAAGGACAAAAGCAAAGTACTGCTCTCGGTACTAGCATGCGGGTAGGCCTGGGTAGCCCTGGGTTCAGGAGCAGAGGCTCTGCAAGTACAGGAAAGCACCAACTTCATGTGAACCGGTAACGGGAAACTATCCGGGAACAGGAACATGCACACCAGTCTAAGAGCTTGTGTGCTGTATCATAAAGCAAACAAACGGATTAGTCCATTTTATTTCCCGTAGGAAGGTCTCAGCTCCATAGTGTAATGCAATGTTGATGAACTGGAGAGGATCCAGAGAAACATAGGAGTGGTAAGACAGCCAGAAGACAAGCTCTGGGAGCAAAAAATGAGCAAACTGGTATTAGTGGCTTATTTCAGGAACAGAAAAGTCAATGGTGAAATGATATTATCTTCAAATATATTAAAAGCTACCACAAGGAGGAAAGTAGCAGGATGTTTTCAATAACCCCTACGATGAAGAAAAGTGGTAATGGGCTTAAACTACAGTGAGGAGGATTTAGGCCAAAGGAAAAGCCTCCTAATGGCAATGATAATTAAGCAAGGGAATCTCTTGTCTAGAAAAGCTAGGAAGTAGAATATGTTAGACAAACACCTCTCTGGATTCTTGCAGATACTGCTGAAGGCAGGCAGGTGCACTACCTACCTAACTGCTAGAGATTCTTTCTAGCCATATGTTTTCGGATTGCTTGGTACTGTTCCAGGTACTGTCTGAGTGCTAGGTTGGGAATCTTCTGTGTGATTTACATTACATGTAGACATTTCTTCTGCTTCCCATTCGCAAGGCATTTTTATATCTTGTATTCACAGAAGTAATACATGTACATTACATTATGTACCAAACAAATCTTCACTTGTCTCCTTCCAAGTATTTACTGTAAAATCAAACCCATCCTGGCCAAAGAAACAGGCTTTATGGCTTTTTTTAGGCTTGCAAGATAGCACCTCAACACACACCCTGTCAATCATACTGAACCCAAAACTAAAACAGAAAATCCAAAGGTAAAACTGTGAAAGCTTTTGCTGTCTGCCGCCTTTCTAATCAACCATTAAACCCTGATTTGGCCTCACTAGGCTTACTTATTTAACACTATAGACACTGCTTTTAAGTTCAGGTATTTACTTAATGAGCATTGTTTTCTATTGAGAAGAGCTGGGCACCAGAATACCAGTGATGCGTAGAGACAAAATCAAGTGATGCGTTCCATCTTCTGTCCCGCTCCACCTTGTTTAGCTCTGTGTTATCTGCACCCAATGGCACTGAGCAAACACGAAGGTAACCAAATTCCCCAGGAGTTCAAAATTCAGCCTGATTCTGCAGGCTGAAGGAGACACTGATGATTTGGCCATAATTCAGAACTCCCTGTTTATTTATTTACTTATTGCCAGCTCAGAAAAGATTGAACTGCAAAAAAAAAATCATTTAACAATTCAAAATTGTTGTTGTCTACAAAAAACGAAGCCACCCTCCCATGGAACAGCTGGGGCTTGGGGAAGAAATCTCCAACCTTAAGGAACGAGCAAAACTCTGAAATTCTCTGCTGCATAAAAGAATTGTTAAGTTCCCTTATGAGAAAAGTCGCTTCCTTTGCTGTTTTTGAAAAGTTCAAAGAAATAACACTTTCTGATTTTACTAAAATACTATTTCCTACGGACTTCTTCAGAGCTGTCCCAGTGAGCTGCAGCCAAATAGCTGTGCAAAATCACACCACTACCATACCTTTAATTGTAAGAACAAAACTAATAAAGTATATGGCATTAATTTTATTGTAATAAACATACCAAGGCTGCAATGTATAAATAAAAGGAACATGAATATTTAGCAGTATTAATTATTCTCAAATTAGCAACTGCTGTTTGAGAAGACTTACTACTCTTCCTTGTAACTCTGTGCTGCTAACTTATACTGTGTCAAAGGAATGAGAAGGGGCAACTAACAGCTTGCTAACATGTAATTATGTTGGCAACTCACCATAACATAGCTTAAAAAATAAACAGAAGAAATTGATAGATTGCATATTTTAGCTGTTAATGCCTGAGATGTAAGACTTTGTCTGTGGTCCAGAAAGTAGCAGCAACTTAACTACCAAGAGAACAGCCATCCATGGCTGCTGACCACCAGCTCTTCCCATCCCCTTCTTTTTATGTGCTGCCAGCTTACAAGGAAAATGAATGCAAAACATGGGCAACTGAACTTCTGCCTGTAGGATCTTCATCAGCAAATGCATAATGCGTATGTGGTACCTAGAAAGATCAGTATCGATCAGGGCAGCAGGATTTTTGGAAGCTACATTTTTGGAGATACTTTTAGTGAACTTCAGAATGATTGCCAGATCCCAGGCTGGAAAGAGATTAAAGGAAAATGATGTCAAAAAATAGTTGAAGATACGCTGCCTTAGTGCCTGCGATCAGAGAAGCAGGCTTCTTAGCACTTAACGGATACTGATGATTGGGATTACACCAACAAGGGCAGAACTGTATCTTTTAATAGAAAATTCAGAGGCAGAGTGAGGAAATTAGCAGTCAGAGTACTTGAAAGCTGCATTATTCTACTGCACATTTCAAAATGCTCACTGCCTGCTATTGTATGAAGAGATAAGTATGTTCCAGAGTTAATCAGATTTTTGCCATTATCAGTAGCAAGTATATTTCTTTTTAAATTTTGTAATAGAAAAGAAGAAGCTGCCTTCTCTTTTTTTTTTTTTTAGAATGATCTTCACCATATGGACTACTAAGTGCAGCCAGCAACTACTTTTAAATGCTACAGTTCCTTCGCTGAGGCATTATGATCCTTTGTAAGATGAAAGTAATTTTCTTTATGTCTTAAGGAGATGCTAGTACTCGGCAAAGCAGAAAGGCCTCCCAAGACTTACTGCCTAAAAATAGCTAACAGCCTTTCAGGAAGATGGAGAATGAACCTTTCAAGAGATGCGCCTGATTATTCTATTTATTACTTTGATTGCATTTCTGGATCTGGAAGATCCCGTAGCAGTAAGCACCATAAAACAAAGGGGTTTGGGTTTGTTTGTTTTATACAGAATCCTGGCTTAAATTGCCAAACTGACATCACCACGTCGCTGTCACTCAACCTACCGAGCTGAAAACTGCTCTGCAGCATTGTTACAGACAAGGCAATGTGCACTTGGAGACTTTCTAGAATACACTGAACTTCTTTTAAACCTCTTTCCCCAGGCAAGATGCGATGCTATTATGAAGAAGAGGTCACTCTGCGTGGCTAGCTCATGCATATGCCATTTTGTCCTGGATGTCAAGGATGATTTTTAACAAGGAAATCAGTTTTCATTTAGAAGAACGCTCTACACCTAGAAGTGTTTCACATCTACTGTAAGTAAAGTAAAAATCTATTTTTGTTAGGAATCCTTTACTTCGTGTTTAACAGAATGAAACAAGCACAGAAAGTAAAAATTAAAGCGTATAATGATGAATGTCCAGCAATACATTTTTATCCACTTGGCAGTCTCAGAAATACTCACTCCAGTTCTGTGAGAACTCATCGACAAATTTTAATTTGGAGACCCTTGTCTGGATAAAAAGGAAGCCTTCAAAGTAGTGTCTGCAATCCTTTTTTCTTTCATGTGTAATATTTATGAAATGCTACATACACGAGAGCCCCTTTTTAGGGCAGCACATCTGCAAGAAATCAGAAGATCACATAGAGAATGTGTTGTGAGAGTCTGGCATAGAGGACCGCACGCAGAATGCCATTAGACAGTTACTGTGCTTTAACTATTTGTCTTTTTTTTTTTTTTTTGAGAGAGGGAGGAAAGCTTTAAAGCCTTAATCTCATACACAAGCTCGTCACATCCCAAGTCTATCTGTAATGCTCTCCAAATGAGAATGAACTCAGAAGGATGACGTCCAATCTTTAAATCCTTCTCTGCAGAGCTATTTCTACCTTCCAGGTTCACAGAATGGATCCTTGCTATGGCTCTAGAGCTTTCTGACGCGTCCTACCTGTTATGTTTGACACAACCACATGTTAGAATTCAATTGTACTTAGGACTAGAAGTTCTCCTTGCACGATTCCCTATGTATTGTGATAGCAACAACTTAATGTGACACAACACTTCCACCGTCACCGGTGGAAAACAAACCCCCCTCCCTCCTGGCCACTGTTATTCTTCTCATCTCCTCCAATCCTTCTCATGTTCTGGATACTTCTGAACAATTGGTTTATCTTCTTATTTTGTTTCCTTCTTCACAGAGTGTGTGATATCATAAATGTGGTCAATAAATCAAAATGTCATGCAAGTTTTTATCTTGAATTGTTTCCTCAACAAATCTTTATTCAGTCCCCTTCTAAACTGATTTCCAACCAATGTATAAAGAATACTAAAATGTCTGATGCAATGATTATTGTCACCAGAATTCTCCAGCTCTAAAAAACTCCTGCAATGTGTTGGGCCATTTCTTTTAGTTTTGCAAACCAGTCCATCTAAGCTGGATTAGAACTGACACGTTGGCTCAGCTAAAGTAAATACAATCAAAGTATAATGACCATTTTGATGGTCTGACCTGGGAGTCTTTGAAAAAGCAGCACTGCATGTGATTTATCAGGGCAGCCTGTCAAGAACCAGTGTAACTTTGACCAATGGGAACAGATTGCTGTTAACAACTGAACTGAGGAAACACACGTACCTCCACAGGAAACTGCAGGCTACGTCCACTCCCTACAGCAACAAGATCTCCATTAGAACCCTATCTGATAAATGTTCGTGTAAATTCAGCAGAATAACATTCTGTAGACATTCTGGTAGGAAAGCAGAATGTTACAGTCAGTTACTCCTCATTTTGGCATCAAGTTTCTGCTTTACCAGGAAAAAAGGTACTCTGGAATAACTTCATATTCTAATTATAGTTGGAGGAAGGTGCATGCTGACACTGAACCCGCACTGTTCTTTGGTGCTACCAATGATTTATTCTACCAGTTCTTGCCCAATTTTAAATGAAAAACAGCTATCCATTCTGCTGCTGAATTGATACCAGATTTAAAAGCTCTGGAGGATTGTTTTCTAAAAGATATTTCCCAACTTCACAACTTCTCATTTTAAAGTCCTTAGCAATAATGCTAAGGTTTCCTATAGATTTGGGGAAATCTTCTCAGTATGATGCATTTTTGCATCTTAGAAGAGGTCTGTATTTGTGTGGCTTAAGATAGTGAGTTCTTAAAACTTATATTCCAAAGTCTGGCAGCTCAGACTGCATTCACTACGTGCGCTTTTGTTCAAAGCGATAAATGTCAGCAGAGATATTCCCACCAATGAGTTTCAGGTTATTTCTCAAGAAAATGAAACCCAGGTCTCTAGAATCACACGTGGTGCTCACTTCTGACTACTTCCTCCTCACACATAGAGCAAGGTGATCTTAAATTACAGACAGACCCTGGCACGTGTTTTTGGAAAAGCAGTGAATGCTATTGCACGGATCTCAAATAGCTTTTATTACTCTTCTGGTTCTTTGTTCCACGAGCTATTCGTAAGTTAGAAGTCTGTTAATGAATGCAAAAACAAAGAGAATGTGCAAAAGGCAAGGGAAAAAGAAGAACAAAAGTAAAAACTGAATCCACTGCTACCAAAGTACCAGACTACCAAAACAGCACACGTGCTAACAGAAGTAATAGAAGGAAATGCCCCGAGCATTGTCCTCGAAGAATATTTAAGATTCCAAAAAATTCAGTGACTTCATTACCGCTCATAGCACTGTTACAAAGGTCTTATTTACTCCTTTGTTCTTTGTTTACACTGTATATTTTCTGAAGAAGTCACACTATTATCTGCTATGCAATTCAGTGAATTAGCAAATATATCCAATTTAAGTAAATAGGGTAATTATTACTACGCCCAGTTGACACTGGTAACCTTTGTGTGATGAACTGTCCCGTGATATCTGCTTGAAATTAAGGAAGAAATGCATGTACTATTTTAAGAGCATTAAGAAGGAAAAATACTTCTAACTCCAGACAGATAACAGTTTTTCATCATTCTGCATTCTTTGTCTTTCCAAAGAAGTACCGACTGAATCTTAAGCAACCAGAACGAAGGCAGCTCTGCAGTCTTAGAACGAAATGCAAGAATAATACGGTGAATAAATTCTCCTGGGTGAAAAAAGCCACCAACTCTCCATGAGAGAACAGCGCACTTGTAGGAGTTCAAGTGTTCATTCAAGTGCTAGGGTTGGAAACACCGAAGGGGCAGGAGCAGCAGCCCCAGCAGCCCCTTTCCTGCTTTCATAGGTCTTTTGTCATTCTGAAAGAGGCTGGATTCTGGTAACCGTACCCATACCACACCCCTAACACAATGGGAACAGAACCCAATACTCAGGAGCCTTTTTCTGCACTTGGGAAAAACAAACAAGGTGACTGCTGAAACTCATTATGCTCAATTAGTGAGAAAGATGCTAAAACCCAATATTTAATGAAAGAAATGAAGTATTTATGTGCACGTGCACAGGTGTACACACACGCAGGCACACGCTCTTACTCACAGTTTACTTCCAGAATGGCACGGACAGACTTGGCGAGGTCTCTGGCTTCTGCTGCGAGAGCCGTGGTGACAGTAGGGCCCATCCTCCCCAGCCGGGCAAGAAGCGCTTTAGAAGACAATGGTGTCCTTCTGTCACTAAAAGGAGGGGGGAGAAAAGCACTTAATTGTAAGATGAGCAAAGGTTCCTTTCAATAAAGTAAAGCTGTGTTTCTAGATCGGCTTGAGTGTTATTCTATGAACAAGAAAGATTTGTATCATCAAGCAGAAGTTTGTCTCAGAATTAGTTCTGTCTGTGTAACAAAGACTTCTAGGAAAGTTCAAATAAAACAACATATTTAATTTCCCACCCCTGCATTGAGCATAATGGCATTCAGAAACATACAACAGAAAATTACAGGAAAAAAAATACATACAAGACAATTTTTAGGGGCAAAAGTAGACATTTTCAATATTAGTACAAATAACAGCTGAGATCTGCTTACCTCAGAACAGCTGAGGAAGGAGAGTTGTCTGAAAGCATTTCATGCACAACCTGTTGGCCACAGTCAAGAAGTTAACACATATAAACCAGCTCAGTCAAGAAGGTAACATCTTAGGCACTTGGGCTTTGATTTTAAAGAATCTAGGCTCTTCCAGTGCGATGTGTAGAAGTAATTCCCCTTCAATTTTGCCCCAGCTACAAAATCTATCATCAGAAGTTACAAATAGGTTACTACAGAAAATACTTACAAAGTCACTATCCAGGCTATTTTCATTTTCCCAGTTTTTCCATACTCAGTAATTTCCAGCTGCCTTTTATTTTTGCAAATATTAATTTCATCAGTATTTCCAGAAAAGTCTATGATGAGACACGTTCATGTACATAACACGCTAATGCATGGCAGTCAGTGTGGTCACAACTTGACAAATCATTCACTAACACTTTCATCTTGAAAAAGATAAATGGACGGGTCACATTAAATAATAAGTATTCATGATATTAAAATAATGAATGAAACTGATTACTGCAACTATCTTCTCTTATGTGCTGGTAGGATGTGTCAGTGCACGTTGGAGCAGGCTGCCCATGGAGGCTGGGGAGTCTCTATTAGTGAAGATGCTCAGAAGCTGAGTGGACAATGCCCAATGCTGTGAGGAGAAGGAGGACTAGATGGCCTCCAAAGGTCCCTTTCAATCTCAACTATTCTGTAGGTTAATTTAAATATTTAAGTTAAATAAAAAAAATTATAACTCCTTTTCCATGAAATAAATACCTTAATGTCATTTGTTTCTGTTTCAGCATTTCAAAATATTATTAAATACCATTTTTCTGCCTTTTTCCTCTGGGGAATTTCACAGCAATCACGATGCTCGTGAAAAAAACATTTGAGAAATCTGACTGGTTTCACTGACTCCGTGTACAGCAAGATGAAAAGACAAAGCACATTCCTACAAGAACACTTCTACACCACCTTTATTTCCAGCACGGTGCATCCAGCTGGGGAATGGTTTCTGCAAACTACAGTTTATATTCAGCTTTACTCCTCAGCAGCATCGACATACAGCTTTTCCAAACAGAACAGTGCCACAGTTACCTCCACGAACTGCAGCAGTTTTTCAGTAGCCACCTCAAAGGTCTTCCTAGCCGACTCCGATTTCCGCAGCTGGCAGTCAAGGACAGTAACCCTCTTTCTCAAATCTTGGATGTTATCCTGGAAAAGATGTTTAGTACATGCTGGTTTAAGGCTTTTATTTTCATCGTCATCTTCCATGGCTCACAAAGAGAGGTGGTGTGAATTCAAATGGATGTCTGAAATGTTTAACACCTTATCTTTTCTACCCATACCTGCTCAGGTAGGTATGGCCGAGCTGCTATAAATAAGCTCCCAGGTATCACATCAAGGTAAATTCAGACTGGCAGCTAACAGCAGTGATGGGCTGAAACTTAGAATGGTTTGTACTGATTCATGGACAGATGAAAGATACCAAAGTGACGCTGGCAGGACCTGTCAGCTAGTGTGCAAAAAGACATGGTCCTCTAGTTTGTATATCCTTGGCCAACAGAGTAATTATGGCAACAACGTGGAGAAAATTACCCCCCAGGATTTCTCTGTGTGCACTTGTGTAAGCCATCAATCTGAGTTATGCATCCTTCTTCTCCTTCAGCTACAGACAGTGCGAGCCCTGCACTACTGAGTCTCCCTCATCAGCTGAAGTGCTGAGGCTCAGGGTTTTCTCGAGTCCTTGGAACTGTTCACGCGACAAGACCACGAGAAAAGTTGTCAAATCTATGTAGACTGCTCCAAAAGTAATGCCTCCTATTTAGATACACGGAAACTATAACAAAGACCACTATAACATTATTTGACAGAGCAAATTCTCAGCTAGGAAACACTGTTTTTAACATAGGCACCGCCTTTAGCTCTGCATGTGGGTATTTCACCCCGAAGCTCGGACTCATCACACACACTCACCATCAGATGAGGGGAATTTCTCCCTGGGAGTCACACACTTCCTACATTGCTCCTTTGTAAGCTTGGACACCACAGGGGTCAGTTTTATCTTATTAAAACCTTTTAATATTGAATTAATTCTCGTGATGAAAAAGGCAGCATTTCAGTAGGTCTCCTTCACCATTAATTCTTACGCACATCTCTTCTTCATGAGAAAAAGAAGGCAAACCCACAGATGCCAACCTGTTTGCGCTTGTTCAAACTGTGTGTAGAAAATTAAAAAGTGCCTCCAATATCTTTATTCCTCAGCATGTTTTGAAATGATTCACTGAAAATGAAGTAGTTTTAAAATATGAGGCTCAATTAAAAAATTATAAGAAATTTCACTGGCAGATTACTGTTAGCATCATTTAAATTATTATCTTGATTAAATCCAAATGTACTTAAGAACAGTACTGTACTTTATAACATTATTAATCTAACAGAAGTATAAAAAATATTCAGGTCACTCTTACATATATACAAAGGCATACAAATGTGTGTGTCATCTTCACAGCTGCTATCTGCAGAGCAGAAACTATTCCCTGCCCTAATGCTCGAGATGTGCCATGCTGACCTACGCCCCACAGTGCTTCCAGCTCCTGTTTTTCCAGCCCAAAGATATCTGGATAAAGGAAGACTCATGCACTTCAACATTATCCCCTTCACTACGCATCATTCCAGTTATTGAATAATACAAGACAAACAGTGACCTACTTTAGAAAAGCAGATGAAAAGAAAATGAAAACAAGATACACGACAACAGCAAGGAAACCATGGTAACTATGACAGGAGACTGCTTTGCTTACTTTATTTTGGCCACAGTGATCAGAGAGCTGAGCCTTCAGCTCCACTATTTCAGCTTCTAATAGGCGAATTACTTCTTCGTAGTCCATCTCCATCCCGCGAGCCTGTCTCTGTGCAGCCTCTGCAAGATGAATCCTGCTTCGCAGGGCTCTCGTCTCCTCCACAGCCGCCTTGGCTTCCTGTAGATTAACACAATTTAATTGAAAAGTTACAACTCCTGCTAATAACAAAGGTTTTTTAAAAAGTGCAGATCTAGCTTCAAAGCACCGTGGTTGGCGTTAGGGCTTCCTTGTAGGGTTCACAGTTAGCCAGTCCATTTCCTGATTTTTACATCAAGTTTTTACAGAGAGAGATGATATCCCTGATAAATTAAATCATTAACTCCGTGATTACTTCAAATCCAATTGAATGAAAGGCTTTATAGAAACGTATCCAAAGCTGTCCATTTTTCCCATCGCTTCTGTAGGAGATGAAGTCCTTTTCACGATGTTACTACATATTTTACTATTATTGCCTGAGTTTGCACATCATGCAGATGGATTTCCAATGCAAGCGTTCAGTCCAAACTGTTCTCAAAATAAATGCTGTTTTTAATTTTTCTGCCCAGTTCCTGCTCTTGTTATCCTGCATTATCACAGAACAGCACTATACAAAATTTATTTAGAAATAATGCCTAGAAAACCAGAAATGAGAAACTGTTAAGCTCTAATTCAGCTAAAAGTAAATGCTGTAAAACACTGATTTAGAAAAGGATATTGCTCAGTTCATTTTACTGCTGAATATCAACTCCAATTAAGTTTCATTTGTAAATTTACAAAGTGAAACCAAAGGTCTGGACCACAGCTTCGGTCACGCTACACGAGAACCCCCAAACCTCCTCAATAGGAGCGCAGGGATCCAGCTCCAACACTGGAAGCCACCCTTCCCTTTGTTTTTTTATCACCCTGGAAAAAAAGTCACTGTATATAACCTGCATCACTAAACTTAGAACCTTTAAATAGAAAAAAAATCACAGAACTAGAAACTCTTTGTACAAGTTCCTCAGCTGATGTCCCATTCCCAGTTTACCCGCCGCATCTCACTGTAACTATATCCTGGTTGGGAATGGCACTGGGGGCACACAGGGCTACCAGAGGAACAGCCACTGAGAACCCACGGTAAGGAGACAGGGCATTGGACTGCAGACCTGCTTCTCCTGAAACTGTACGACAAAGGCTTCAATTTTTCATGGAAAAATGTCATACCATGTTTAAAAGGTGTCACAGTATAAATGTCTAGAAAGGTCAGCTAAGCTTACAAAGGCAGACTTAATTCTATTGTTTCCTAACTTAGAAGCATTTCTCTTTTGCAAGCAATACTCTTCAAGCCAGGTTTTCCTACGCTTTGTCTGAGTGCTTCTCCTGTAGAACCATCGCCAGCTCTACCCCTGTCAGTTTCAGATGTTTTTTAACCTGTAATCTGTTAGCCCAAAAAAACAATTATATTTTTTCAGGCTGTAAGTAAACTAATCTGAACGGCATATATAGGACACCATCGACCTCTTATTTACAATGGTTTCGCAACATAATACCAATCTGGATAATTGCCAGGGACATTCTGGTCTTCTGGAAAATAAAGCATTAGAAGGAGCAAGCATCCATGTGGCCAACAGCGGCGTCGTTAGCGAGCACAGATGAGAGCGGTTTTATACAGATAAAGACCTTTCCATTATCACTGATAAAAGATACATTTGAATAACCTTTAATTTGATAGCAAGTATATATATATATTTTTCTTTTAGAAGCTCAAGCAGCATTAGGTGCAGCTGATGTATTCTCCATGACTGTCATCTGCACCTGGAAACACAGACCAGGCAGACACGCAGGGTCTGTGCTGGGCAGCCCGTCCTCCTCCTGCAGCCATCGCAGCCCGCACAGCGCAGCCCTCCCGCACGGGGCTCACAGCTGCTCCCTTTCCTTGAAAGAAGCCAGGGGACTTCTCAGAAATTCGAATCCGTTTCTGCAGAGATCAAACCTACTGCTTCTGCAGGAGGACCTTCCTGCCGCTCTAAGAAACACGGTGACTCATCAGCAAGAAAAGCCGGTCCCTGCAGATCACAAATGAGGTTCTCATAGCCTCAAGTAGCGCAGGTACCAGCAATGAGCCCAGAGGGGGAAAGGCTCTTGGAGAGAGAAGTGAAAAGGTAATTTTGCGTGAAGTTTGCTGAATATAAATGAACGCAGAGGCACTGACAAAGGGTAGCATCTTAAAAATGCATACATGAGAATTATTTAAATAAACTGATATCAATTAAGTCATGGGAGAATTGCTATAATGAAAAGGGAGGTCTCTGTTTTGAAATAAGACTTCCTTGAGATAGAGGTTTAATCTCTTATAACCCAGAATTGCCTTCACTCCTCCATTGTTTTTTCTGAAACCCAATTGTTGAATATTAATTCCCCCGTAATAGCAGACTAAGTATGACCAGATTTCAACAATGAAAGACCTAAAGGAATAATTAACGAACAATGGACTCTTCTATTACAAGAAACAATTATCCACACCAGAACTGAATTAGCAGGATTTTCTGACAAACCAGAGCTGTTCGCTAGAGCAGGGAGCACAGAGGGAGGATGCCATCAGCTCTCCCAGTTCTGCAGAGACTCCAGCTGGCACCGCTGTGCCGTGCTTGGTTCTCTAACTCACGGAGGTGAGGGGCATCCACCACGAAGTACGGGTGGGCTACAGCACGCTGCAGCGACACTTCGTCTGTGGGCCTAAAGGAAAACACAACAGAAATGGGATCTGCAGCTGCGAATATTTTACCCATAGAAATGCTGGATGGAACCATTTGTCCCAATGGGGCACGAAGCCACCAGCACAGCCGAGCACAGGCTGCAGAACAGAAGCGGGATCCCTACAGAAGGAAGGCAGGGTTCTTACAAAGCCACGTTTTTCTCCTTTGAATGAATTCAAACGTTGAAAGAAGGTTTTGTCTGAGAAACAATCCAGCCACCACAAACACTGGAACAAAGGTATTCTTTTAAACCACCTGAAAAAGCACTGCTTTTTTCAGTTATGCTTATTAATTTTACAAAAACTACATACTGAAAAAAACCACTCTAAGAACTTCAAACATCTTTACAATATATTAGAATTCTAAAAAGCCGATGAAATAAGTAAACACAACGTTTCTTTCAGAGTGCAATTATACACCACTTCAAAACTAGCACCCATTCAAGCCCTGGTCTCCAAAGCAGCATTGCCTTCCCCTCGGAAAACAGAAGCCCAGAATGGCAAATCTCAGCCCTACGAAATGGAAGCGCAGCGGTCAGGGAGGGATGCTGCAAGCAGCGCTGCACCTTTATGGTCTGTCACATTTACGGTGTTAAGCCGAGGTGCTTCAGCTGATAACAACTGTATAGAAAAGCTCTAGTACAGGAAAAAAAAAAAAACCATTCAAGGTTGGTACGATGCAGGACTTTCAGGCTGTACAGAATACAGTCAGACTCCTCCAGGAAGAGAAGCGCCAGCATCACAGATCTCACACTCACAAAGCTGACCAGACTTCAGGTACCCACATCATCCTTCTGTTCTGCGCTGATTCCCGCTTCCTTAGGAACTGATGGAAAGCTCAACGGCACGCAGCGTGCTCTCACCATCCCCAGGAATTATTCTAACTGCCACAGACTAATGCTGGAAAACAATTGTCTCATTTTAGCTATATTTCTAATCTTAAAGAGTTGCTGTTTATCCTGTTAGCTACCCATTCAAGCACCACTTAATGAATGGGTACTGGCGAAACACATCCGTTAAACAGAATATTTGTACGCTTACCCTAATTAAGCTGTAATCTCTGGGATTTACAATTAGCAGACAATAGAAATAGCAAAAAAAGGATACTCCTGTGTAAGGCTGGTAGCCTCATTTAAAGCCTTGTTTTATTAGGAGAATAATGTATCAAAAGTTCAAATTGCAGTGAATTCATAAGACCTTAAGCGTGTCTGTTTACTTGAGCTGGGCCATTAGCACGCAGTAATGTTCCATTAATTCATTTCACTGGCTTGAGCTGAAGCAGGAATCCTCAACCAACCCGTACTGTTTCAGCCCTTCTTGAGATTTTTCTCTTCAATTTACAGATGATTTCTTCTCTGAATTGCCACTAACCTCCGTTTCCTGAGCTAAGATCACGCTGGGGGAGAAAGGAAAAGAAACCCTGCAATGCCTGCCTACCTGGCTGAGAAAGCTGCAGGATCTTTTGGGAAAAGCCCACCAACAGCTGTGCCTAGAAAAAATCTTAACAACGCACAGTGCTGAGCCTCCTCCATTAAGGACTCCACCGCACCATTAACTCTCATAATGAAGATGTATTTCTTAATACACATACAGAAACAGAAAGGCAGCATTCAAGTTATGGCTTCTCCCAGACTGGCAGGAAGAAGGGTGAGAGGTGGACTTCGCTACACCAAGAAGAAAGTTTCTCACGCTTCCACAAAACCCATTTTTCACATTATTTCTCCTGAAATGAAGCACCTTGGAGAGCCTGCACCCACAGTGTTTCTGAAGGTTGCACGCAGCATTTCTGCGATTACACTTCTATGTGGATAAATATCTAAATTTCATATATAAAGTACACCCTCACGTTTGCTCTAGGAAACAGATCTACCTCCTCTGAAAGTCTGAGCACCTTCAATGCAAATTAATTTGCTGTAGCCACGACTTAAGGCCACAAACCTATCATCCTTAGGTCAGCAAAACAGCTTCAGTTCCTTGCTGAGTGAAAACGGAATGCATGTGCACACTGCCACTTTCCTAAGACAGACCCTTCCCCTCCTACAACAATCCCTAGATGCCAGAGGATTCAAAAGGAGGTTCAGATAGCAAGCCAGAAGTCTATCGTTATAAATTAAATGGCAACTTGCAGTAAATACATATATCTGCTATATTATATAGAGTTATACATAAAATACTTGAAAACACGTGCAGTATAAACAGAGCTGTATTGCCACCAAAAGCCTTCTCTGTCCCTCCAAAAACAGGTCTCAAACAAAAGCCCTGCTGCCATTCCGCACCGTTTATTATTCTCAGTGTCACTACCCGGGCCCTTTTCACCAGCCCTCCCTCAAAACGCTCAGTACAACTCTCGCTATTTCTCCCCTTTGGGCTGCTCCGCTCCCTGCAAAGCGACCTTCGCCACGCGCCAGGACTCGACAGAAAAGTAAAAGCACGAGGACCTCCCGAGGCAGAGAGGGGGAATTGCTTCCACCGAAACCGACCAGCCCCGCCACGAGTCCCCCTGCTCCGCAACAGCGGCCGTGCGAGCTGAGCCTCCGCGAGGAGCTGCTGCCCCATTGCTTGCGGGTCAGGTTTTCACTTTCCACTGGCTTTAGTCTGGACCGACGGACACCAGCTCCAGGCCGGAGTGACAGACTGCGGGCCCACGAAGGAGCGGAACCGCACGGTGCGCCACTGGGACGTATTTCTGGTTAAATTTATCCAAAAAAGAGTCTGGTTTATTCCATTCTCACTGCGGAGAGGCTGACACCACAATATTAATGGAGAAAGCTTTCAAGCAGTTCTCTCGCGTTTTAGGAATAAAAAGTAGCAACAATGGTGCTTAACAGAAACACAAACATATCAGAAACGTACAACTAATCTTTGCGTAACAGTAAGCGGAAAGATTTTTCAATTCTATTTTGTATTTTTGCATCCGATGCAACTGAAAGCCTTGAGAAACCTCCAAGGAACCCTGCAGCTTTCCAGGGGAGAAGAAAGGGGACCGGGCTGGGAGGAGGGCTGCCAGCAGCGCAGGACAGCAAAGCTGCTCCGCTTGGAATTCAGGATATAAACCAATTTCAAGAGAGGATGATTTTATGTTAAAGAAACTTCAGCATACTTGCTTGACTGCTTGTAGCTCCTCTGTTAACTGCTTCTGTAGATTCTGAGATTCAGATAATTCTTCCTGCCAAAAAAAAAATAAAATTAAATGAAGTATGCCATAGCTTGGATTCCAAACTAGCTTCCAGCTGCTCTGTCCCTGGTTTGTGACACACTCTGCAAATGACACTGGATAAACACACAAACACACGCATTTTAAAAGTTCTGGTGGAAAAAAAAATCAGGAAGTTTGCATAAAATCTGGGACAGAATCAAAATGTAATCTGTAGAGGACAGTTTTTGGAGGGCTCATTAATGTCACACTCATTACATTTCTCAAGCATCTGAGGATTATACACTGAGCATTTCTGCAGTGCAAATGAAACATGCTTTAAGCTTCTTGCTGCACAGCCACATAGAAAGTGAACAGAATAAAGACATTTTTGCAGCTTGAATAGCTTGCTGCACAACCTAGCATTCCCATTGAGGTATTCTCAGCACTGTGTCTGGCCATTCTTTCACCAGCAGCCTGCTACAGGCTGCACCATTTCCAGAAGCTTAAAAGCTCGGAAGAAGTTTATTAAAAGAGGTGCCATAAAAGCACAGAGATGCTCCCACTGAGTCAGACCGTGGTAATTCTCATTCAGTACCCTGCATTTGTTTACAGATGTTTACAGGAAAGAGATGAGGCAATTCTCTGAAAGCTGACATTACCAGCTTTCAACATCAGCTATTCAGGGACTCCTGGTCAGTGATCAGTGCTTCAAAGATCTCTAGAGATCAGGCTCTTTCATTTCAGTACAAAGTTCTTTGTGAGAAGAGTCCTTGTGCACAGAACTAAGAACAGCTCTCTGTGCGTCAACCCACAGCTTCTGCAGTCTCTAGCAAGGACAAATCTGTTGGGCCAGCTGGCCATTTACAGAATTGCTTGTCCTCTGGGATCACCCTTCCCACTCATGTCCAAGAACAAGAGCTAGGTGCACTCAATACACAACGAGAATTTTTTTTTTTATCTTTTGGATTGTTAAAGAAATTCAGGAGCATGGGACAATGGTTGTAACCTGAGGTATAAAGTAAAAATAAATATATTGCTTTTGGTCGTATGTATTCTGCAATGTCTGTGAATTGCAGACATTGCAATAGATTCATTTATCTTCCAGCTAACTTCTTGCAAATAGATTCATTTATCTTCCAGCTAACTTCTTTCAAAATTATTTGCACCTGCTCTGACACTGTGGTTACAAGGATCACACATTTCCAAAGCAAACTGCTATGCAAATCAGTCACTTCTCCAAAGACACTGCAGTGAAATGCCTGCTTCATCTCATCTCCCCCTGAATCAGATTTACAGGTGTGTTAGTGGTCTGTGTAACGCAGCTCATGTGAGCACACAATCTTTAAGTGTTATGCAGTTTGCTCTGCCTTTATTTATTCATCACAACTGGAACGTAACATTCAAAAGAAAAGCAGTAAAGAACACAAAAATTTGTCTCTTTATTAAATTAATACAAATCAAATGTTACCTTTAATTTGCTCACTTCTTTTAAAGCTTCATTTCTCTCCTTCTTCAGCTTTTCCAGGTCATCCTCCAAAGAATCACAGGTTACAAACTGTGCAGATTTAAACAGGCCCTGTTAGAAACCAGCACTACGTGCACCTCCCATGATCCTTAACATCCTATCTTATAAGGTCTTATTAAGAAAATGAGAGGATAACTTTAAAATAACTTAAAGCTCTGGAAAATGTTACTGAAAATACAAAGAGTTTTTAAGAAAATCCTGACCAACTTATCAAGAAATGAGTACTTTTCCTGCTACAAAGGACTAACAAAACCATTACAAAATACCAAGAATACTACAGTGTCACCGTTTTCTTCAATGTTTTAAATAATACATTATTGTAATTAAGTATTCCTACTCTACCAATTCACTACTATGGCATTCATTCTTAAATTACCTCCAGAATAAAGTGATACTCCACTTAGCAGCAGCGCAAATCACTGGACCCCATAACTCCTCATTATTCACACAGGTGGTAGCAATGTGTATGCCATTTAAGAAACCTTGGCAAATCATTGTTGTCTGTACTCACAACAACATCATTATGTGAATTGCTTTCTGCAAAGTAGGTTGCTTCAAAAAGCTTCACAGAAACTAGGTTATCTTAAAGCACAGCACGATACGGAGCTGTGCTAAAAACCCGCCCAAGATTTGGGGGTAATCTCACACATTGAGCACCCCAATAAGCTCCTCCCAACAGCTAAGCACTGCACACACACACATACTTTACCTGTGAATCTAACAAACTGGCAATTTCGTCGATCCCAAATGTTACAGGTTTTTGGCCACCATCTGTTGCATTCAATTGCACAGGGAACAGATTCCTTGCAACTTCAATGAAATCTAAAACAACAAAACAAGGCAGTTCAGGTTTGGTTGCTGTAGTCTGCAGGTTTGTGTTAGCAGCAGAATCAGTAGGTGCCACACAACTGCTCATAGCACAAAACAAGGCTGCTCTTAATACGCAGCATCTGCTCTCCACAACTTTCCTCAAGGAAAACATAAATTGTACAATCCTGTCAGACACATCCCTCTGAACAGAAACATTTGGTCAAGCTGACAAAATAAGAACAGGTCCTGGCACGAAATGCTTCTGAAGTTGTGGAGGAGAAAGGAAACCAAAGTTCAACCTCCAAGTACCTGCTTAGAGATGCTGGACGTTTGGCAGATCCCTGTGGAAAATTAAGTGAGATCTGCACATCTGTTTTACACCCGCCCTTCCCTGTGGATTGATCTTCCTAGAGGACAGAGTCTGCCTGCAGCAGAAAGAGACAATTCTGTGCAACCTCACAGCTCCACTGCACCTTTGTGAGCTCTTTAAAACCCCTGATAGAGACCTGGGAAAACTGATGCCAAGCAAGGGAATTGTACAAACACTGCGACAATCTCAATCCACGTGGCTTGAACTCACTAGACAATTGGAACGTATCACAGAAAATGTACTGCTACAATAGGAGAGGAACGCTGAAATGTAAAGGTCAGTTTGTGCACACCACATAAAATCCAATGTAAGATCCACCACCTTAACCAACAGGATACCTGAAAATCTGGAGTGGTTTAGTCCAAGAAATTATTTTTATATCAGTATGAAAATCACATGATATAAATTTTTTTTTTTTTTTACCAGTGCTTGATGCCGTTTTTCATAAATTTCAGGACATTTCCATCAGTTTTGGCCTCAGAAATATCACGTCTCAGTTTAAGACAAATACTATGAAACTCTTAGTGTCACCTACCAGCACTGCCACAACCAATGGGAGAAAGACCTAGACAAAGAATCGAGATGTCTCCATGCAAACATCTCTGCAGTGGGAGCTGCTCTTGGCTGTCACCAGCTGACCAAGTGAAACCATCTGTCAGGTTAGCTTCTTTCTCTACATTTCATTTACAGTCACTTTGTTTCAGAATTCCAAGCTTATTTTTATTGAATAGAAGAAGGTTTTTGCCCTAAAGTTCTGTTTTATTTGTGGTAGCAATCCATCACTGACGGAAAATATATTAACAGTTATTATCTATCATTTCTATATCCACAGATTTCATTATTCTCCAGGGTAATTAAGAAATGATTACCTCCAAAAGACACTGTTCCTTTCGAATCTTTCTGAAGTTGCTGCCTTAGGGCTTGCTGCTGTTCAGCTGAGGGCTGAATCCCGAGATAATTCAATGCCTGGAAGGAAAAAAACTTATTTTGGATAAAAAACACCAAAAGGACCAGGGATAATGACTGCAGGGACAGAGCCATACTTCAAAGAGCTTTTGTATCCGAGTGCACTCTCACTGACTACACTTTATTCCAGACACTCTTTGTGACTCTTCATTCTAATTGAGAGATGTTCAGATATTATTTAACCTTGAATACAGATGAGCATAATAAGCAAAACCCTTTGTCCTTAATAACTTTCTTAAAAATCCTGGGGGATGTTCAGATTCTCAGATGATTTAATCAGTAATTAGATTAACAAAAACAGTAATTTTCCCAATATATAAAATGAAATATTACCCCACAACCTGAAAGAGCTAGTCAAATAGGAAATGGAATGCCTTAAATTCATACCTTAAATTTTGTCAATTTAGGGATATCCTCCAAATGTTTTACACGGATAATAAGGAGGGAGGAAGGAAAATTCAGAAGAGTCTATTTACCCTCTCCAGCTTTTCTGCTTTGAGACGGATAGCAGAGTTGAAGGAAGTCATCTTTCCTGGCAGCTTGTAACCATTGCTCTGGCTGGGGGCAATGACTAAGAAGAAAAAAAAAAAGAAAAGCAATAATGATTCAGTTGTAATTCTTGCTTTGAAAAACTTAAGGATCGATACCTTAAACTAATTTGAAATTTTTTGAATTAGCAGAGAGGAACCAGAATAGTTTGAAGTGATTCATCAAGCATACAGATTATTCTTGTGGTATTTTTTCTTCTCAGATCTACAGAGTAACTCTGGAAACAGAAGGGGAAACACACTTGTGAATTCCAAGAAAGACCATACAGACACAGCCCAGCACAACCAGCAGCTCCTAGAAGCACCCCTAGTGATCTGGAGAACACGGTGGAGAAGAGGCAACCTTTGGAACCATCTGAACACAGAAAACAGGTGAAAGGCCCAGGGTGGTTGTGAATGCCCCGTCCCTGGATGCATTCAAGGCCAGGCTGGACGTGGCTCTGGGCAGCCTGGTCTGGTGGTTGGTGACCCTGCACTCAGCAGAGGGGTTGAAACTCGATGATCTTTGAGGTCCTTTTCAACCCGGACCATCTAGTTTGATTCTATGATTATATGCCAAAAAAAAAAAAAAACCACAGCCATAAACCAAAACAGCTTGAAAATCTCTAACACTAACACCTCTTATGTGTTATACTGAATTCTGAAGACAGCAGGCTAGAACCTCAGCTGAATTGGCACACTTTCAACTCAGAATGAAAAAGCTTTTGGCATGATTTTCTGCAAGAATTCCTCAAAATTATGCTGATTTCTCCCATGGCATTACAAAAAAATGCAAAAGCTACTTCCATTTTTCAAGGTTATCCTTGAGAAAGGGCAGCATGGGAGAAGCAGCAGCTTTGGTTAAGGACTGGCTACAGCTGAAGCGACAAGTGACAATAAACTTCAAGCTGGAGCTGCAGGTCTTTCTGCTTTCTACTCTGTTGGCTATGCTCTTCAGAGAGGCTGACAAACTGCGGCCTTCTTCTTCTCTTCAGGCAGCAGTGAAGCTCCCATGTATATTAAACGAGTCTCATATTCTGAACATACCCAGCGACAGCTGCTTGTCTTGTGCCTTTGATTTAATCACAGTGTTTTTCATCACCAGTATGACAGATCTGTGATCATTAAACTCCAGGTGTATTCAACACTACAGCCCTTCCAGCATCAAAAGTTCATACTCTGTCAGCTCACCCTTCAGGGAAGGAAACAAACTGGTCAGGTTTGCACTACGGAGACTGTTTCATCTAGAGTTAGGATATCTAATGTGGACCACAATAAACCCAGGTACAATTTAAATAATGTCAGTGCAGCAACATCTAGGATGAATCAGATGCTGTATGTTTGTCCTTCACCTTATCACTCTTCCCCCTCCAACAAAAAAAAGCATGAGTTACTCCTGCTTACTGCTGCTCAGAATATAGTTCAGGTTTTCATAGAGAGATCCAGTTTTATTATTGTTTTATATGAGGATCTCATAATCACGTCTGCATTCACACTGTTTATAAATACATTGCATATTAGTGTCTCAAAGGAATTACAACTGTTCAGTTCAGGTTTGGTTCAGACCAAGTTCTAGAACCTCTTTAGTTTTCCTTATTGTTGCTTTCATAGCATGTATTTAAAGATAAAATCCAAGTGACTGCAGTCCTAGCTTGTAACATCACAGCTCTCAAATCTAAATACACTCACATGCATTCTATTTGTTATTAATTGAAATAGTGCTAGAGGTCTGCATGTTATTTCTATACTTCCAAATCCTCGATTAAAAAACGTGCAAGCAGTATACATCCACAGCATTTCATTAAATCCAGAAAGCACAGTTCCTATGGCAACGTAATCTTGATCTATATGTGAGTCCTCATTATCTCGTTTCTACTGAGTCTGTTATCATTACTGCTATATAGCAAATGTTGTTATCACTCATTTTTGTTTGGTTTCAGATGTTTGCTGTTATATCTGACAGAAGTCCCCGCACAATCCACTGATCTTTGTTCATTTTGTACTATAAAAATGGTGCAATATTCCTTTTCTTAAAAGCCTACGGAATCTCACTACATACTATTTTCTGTTAAGACAAATACTGAAAAGAAAAAAAGGGTGACAGGGAATTAAATCAGCATTTACCATGAACAGATACATCAGCAGGACTGCTCTCTGCAGAGGTAATTGGAGGCTGTTCTTCCATTTTGACTCTAGATTCCATCTGTGAAAGGAAATCAAAAGTCATGAAACACCATTTTCTAAGTAGGTCACAAGCCAGACCAGAAATACACATTAAACCAAGAGAGGGAAAAATAGGGCTGAGCAGACTAAAACAACTCCAGAGGAAAACACAAAGCATGGCAAGAAGGTGTTACAGCCAGAACTCAGACCGGGCCCTTATCAAAACCTTCCATGGGTTTTGAGTGTGTTCACAGATGACACTGTGCTGTTTGCATAGTGTTCATGCAACTTGCTTCAATGCTTACATCCGTGATAGGAAAGAAGAGTGGGTAAGAATTGAGCATGAACATGAAAACAATTGAGAATCACATTCTGACTCTGTTTGACAGGGAGTGTTTTATTCTTCCTTGTTCAAAGGAAAGGCTTTATTTGGTTTCAAAAGTTTTTTTTTTTTTTTGAAAAACAGAAATCATACAATAGCCAAAAAAATGTTATTTCTTACGTTCAGCATTGTTTCTATACATTATGTATGAACAGCACGAACTGAAATGCTTGGTACTTAGCCAAAATAAAGAAAACTTCCCATTTTTCTGGGATGCTGATTTTTAAGCAAAAATTTCTTCGTCATGGAAGAAGTGTAACCTGTGAGACTGTACTGTACTCACAGAAACCATCAAGTACTTACACTCTGAGCTACAAAACTGAATAACTTGCAAATATCAAGTTCTGAATCTTTACTGCCACAGAAAAAGAAAGAGCTTTGTAACTATGAATGCAGTTAGTGCTAATTTTAAGAGATTTCTTTTCTTATTACAAGTCAAATAATACTATTATTACTCTCATCAGTGTTTACTTGGCTGTTACACAACGTGTCTTGAAAGAATCCTACTCTGAAGTTCCAATAAAATCCAGAACAGAACCATTTCCTTGTTACAGGAGCAGTAAGCTTACTCACAGCACCAGGAGGGAGCGCTGGGACAAGCTTCGGGGCAGGAGATGCTACAGGACCAGGGCCTGCAGCTTGCTGTCCTCCAAGGGCTGCAGAAGATGGCAAGAGACTGCAAGGACGCTGCAGATTCTCTGAGTAACCGGGAACACTTTTTTGTCTTATAAAAGCTATCTCGCAGAAACTTTCAAACCTAAAAATAAAAGTTAAAAAGCTTTCAGCATACCGGATGCTATTCTATTCATAAAAGTACAAATTACCAGGGCAAACACTGTATTTGCCCCAACACTGCATTATTTCCTCTTTTGTTTTTCTAAAAAGATGTTTCACTCTCTATCATTTGAACAGGTAAGCAGTGCTTTTTCCGCTTTCTTTCTCTCCTTTAAAAGGAATGAAAACACAATTTTAAACAGCTAACGGGTTCATTCAAGTCTCCTTCTGTGACAGCACTGCAGCTGAGTATTTCAGAACCACAAACACCCCTTGTGTCTCCCCTAAGCACACATAACATTTCGCAGTAACCCCCTATTTAACGGTGTCTAGTAGCCCACTTTGGAGTTAGCTGGCTGGCAGTGGCAGATACCTCGTCCTGGCTCTGTCAATGATACTTTTTGCCTCTTCATAGGACACGCCGATCATCGACTCCTTGTTGACGGAGACAAGCTGATCCCCAGGCTGCAGTCGTCCATCCTAACCCACAACACACAAAAAAACAAAACCACAGATTTTGTATTAACTACTAACACTGTAGGGAGGGCTGCACAATCACAGCATCCACCTCTGGATCTGCTAAAACATGAAATACACCAACAGCCATACATTTTCCCAGCATTTACTGTTGGTTTCCTTAGTAACACCATAGGAAATTGAAGGACTAAAAGCACCTCACACAATACATCCCAGGTTAGTATCGGATTTCTTCTCTACCCTTTGATTAGCTGTGGAGGATACACACTTCATTCCACAGAACTAATTAGTTGTTTACACTTTCACTGTTAGGAATTGGCCAGTCAGAATAACCATAGAAATAACCACAGAAATAATATTGTCAACTCTGTGCGTCTGTTGAATTATTCATTGCAAGTTTCCTACCAGCACAGGAACACATCACTTGTCTGTTCCAGGGACTGCAAGGCAAAACTTTTCAATACATGTGGGTAGATTTCTCACTAATTCAAAACTTTCTCTACTCACTTTTTAAACAAGCATTACCGATTTAACCAAAAATGCATGGCATTTACCTGTGTATTACACATCACCCATGCCTGTGGTTGCAGATTTAGTTAAAACAATTCTGCAAAGCAATGCACATTGACCAAAGTCTGTGTTCTTCATTTTTTAAGAAATGAATCATAGAAGCAATCTGACCAGGTTAACTAAATTACACAAGAAGATTCACAGGCAATGAAATGTCTTTTTAAGACTAGTCTGATTTGACATACTTAATACTCTCACACATTAAAATTCAGTTATGCCATTTCAGCATATGATAGCATTTTGTCACATTTTCTGTCAGGAAAAGCTCAGGTCTTCCGTTTCTCATGCAAGCAACCTGTTAAAAGATCTCAATTTCAATGCTGCCCTCCGGTGGCAGAGATTTAAAATGCACTCCTCGTTCAGGTTTCTCAAACAGGGTAAGGAAGAGGGGGAAATTACCCCTAGCATTGCTAAGGTTAGAACCTACTGCATACTCATGGCTCAGTCTCACTCCACCGATTACAAGCATGACAGACTGTAAGTGCTTTAAATTACACATTGACAATGAGAAAAATATTTCAAAAGCCAAAACAGAACAGCAGAAAAGAAGAAGGATTACCATTTATCTATTAAAAGAAGTCTTGGAGAGATACGGCGTTTTTTTCCCTTCAATCTTGCCTTTTAGGATTAACCTTAATCTACAGCTATTCAATCAGAAATACTTTAAGACTGTTTTGGAGCAAAACTCACTGCTTGTGAAATTACCCTCTTGCTTGGCAGATGGCAAACACTGGTTTATCTACACATCAAAATAACCATAATAACAGGATGACAAGGAGACAACTTAGATAAACAGTTCTGTGTACTTGAACCAGACCGTTCTGTTGTTTATTTTTCTAAACCTACAAGCTCTCCTGATTTACATACTGCACTTGTCATCAGTGACAACAGTAAGCAGTACGGATTCAAACAATTTATAAGCTTGCATTATTATTATTTTTTTTTAATATTTTTTGCCTGCACAATGCTTTTCAACTGCAAGGATTCAGCTAAGTCAAGTCCAAGGGGGGAAAGAAACGCAAGTCTGCAGGTCCGTCCCCTCCTTGCTGATTTACCTTGCATCATAAAACCTCTTACAAAAAAATTGCTTTCTTAGTTTCTCCTATGTGGAATGGGGAAGAAGATCTTCATTTACCTCACACAAACTCAAATAATTTTCATTACGAGGTAACCATGATATGGCGTAAGGAGGTAATTCTGTCCAGGGAGAAAGAAAAATGAATTTCACCAATATGCAGAACATACATAGATATAAAATGAAGGCAAAAATACAGGGGACTCAACAGCGTGAGAAGGAAAAGCCTTAATCTACCTTATGACAGTCACCACCAGGGATAATCTCTTGAATGTACACCAAAGGCCCTTCACTTCGGTCAATTCCTCCTACAATATCCAAGCCCAGGCTTGCTCCTTTGCAAACAGAGATGATCTGAAATGCACTGTCCCTGGGAAGAGAAAGAAAATACAGAATTACCTCACAAATGACAGTGTCTAGCCTGTTGATTTCACAGATGCATAGCACTGTAACAAACACAACCAGTGGACGGAATCTCAATGTTAAAGCTCTATACAGCTCGCTTACTACAAAATCTGTAACTTAGGGTTACTTCAGGGAATTCCAAATGGAACCACTATATAATTCTGCAAGACTAAGCTTTGCTAATGCATATATATATATCTCCAATGGACCATCCAGGCACACACGAACCAGAAGCATTCATTCATTACAAGACACTAAGAAGAACAGTCAACCTGATAAATCTAATTTTACCACATGAACAATAAAAAAAATGAGAAAAAAAGGGGTAAAATAACTTCTAGAATCTGACAGTTTGCATTATCAATGGTATTACAGGATTTAAAATACAGTAATTTTGAGCACTTCACTGCTCAACTCCCTCTCACACAAGGGAGTTACAATCAGCTTTGGGAATTACTTTGCAATCTTTGGTGATGCTGCTGGTACAGAATTTTTTCTGCTGACAGTGGTGGTAATGTCCTCTGGAGGCAGCTGAGGACTCTGTGACCTTGAGGATGACCCAGAAGAAAGGCTGTCCACAGGTTTTCCTTAAAGAATAATAAAAAAGGAGAAGTAAAACACACCTTTGGGAAAAAGCACAAAGTTTCAACTCACTGAAGTGGTTTGGTGGCACTAACGCTAGGAACACGTTAGGAAGCAAAAAACTGTAAAGAGCTGGGCAAAGAGAAGAAAGTTTTAAGTCTATACAGCTAAGACTTGCAGCCAGCATTCCAGGAACAACTCTTTACAACAGAGCAAGGAATGATTTTTCCAATGTGGTGCAAAAAAAATCCCATCATAACTGACTTTCCAAAAGAGTAATGGATTTGTAATTGCTGTATACAGGCATTCTACATGGTACGCTACCTCAGATTTTTATTAGTACCTTGTAATCTTATGGTACTTCTCATCTACAAATATCAAGCACCGTTCACACAATTAATTAAAATTGCTGAAAGTAGACAGTAGAATATATATTTTAAAGTTGGGAAAGCTGACACACAAACCAGTTAATTTACATGTTCAGACTACAAAGCAAATGTTAAAGTCACGAGTAGATGTGCTTTGTCCAACTTGCTCTTGCTCCAGTACACCCTTCCCACAAACCCTTTCAGTGCTGGCTTCTCATGCACACACGTATAAATTCTGTCCTACCAGATTACGTCAAGGCAGGAAGCAATCACTCACCAGCTGATAGCTGTGTTGGAGAACTTCTTGCAGAGTAGGTGTCACTATGAGAGCCGTACTTATCCATCAGGTCAAGGAATTCCTTCCTGCGGAAGTAAAAGAGATCCTCTTTGTCAGGACTCGGTATTAGCTCTACATGCACACTCTGAGATTTGCTAGTACCTCTGCTGAATAGTCAGTCACTCTTCTACAGAAAGGAAAACATAGGTACGCTGTTGAAAAAAAAGATCAAAAATAAAAATGGTGTTCTTTGCAATCCTATTAAAACAAACCGGCAAAAAAGCAGCAGAGATGTAGAATGAATTGCATGCATTAAAGAAAAAGTAACAACTCCTTATTAATCTAATACTGAATGCAGTCCAACAGAAAAGCATATTTTTAATAATCTGTGTATCTCAGTAATAAAAAATGTAAAAAAAAAAATGTAAAAATTGAGAATGATATAAGTCAGACACATCATCAAATTAATATCACACAGTTAGAGAGAGAGGACAAAATTAACTGATTGCAGTAAATGTAGCTCCCCCATCATTGGGGTGGCTGCAGAGAGTTATTGTAATCTGTTTTTATTTAATGACCATTTACTGAACTAATGTTGAACACGGAGAAAAGACACAAACCCAGTTAAACTAAATCAAACCCTTCATCACAGGGACGTACAGTCACCATTCATTCATTCAGAGGAGTCTGAGGGAGGGACTACATGGAGCAGTACAGCATTCTGTGCAGGACACTGAGCGTACCACCAGAATGAAAGGCCTGATGGATTTTAATTATTCAGGGAGTTCAGAGGAACTAGGTCAGTATGCTTTAGATAAAAGCAGATTAAGGGTACACCTCATGCATCTAGGCAGCCTGAAAAAAGGAGAGATCAGAACCTGCAGCAGAGAATCATTTACATTTCTGTCAAATACAAAAATAAAGGAGCAGAAAGAGGAAGGGTGAGTTGAATGAAACACTGAAGGAATTTAGAGAAAACTCCTTTAGAGAGATTACTTTAAGTGGAACATCCCACAAACAGTAAATAACAGCAGTTACCCTTGCAATGACTGTAAAATACAGTTGTGTAACAGCCGTTTCCTCCAGAGATGTAAGTCAGGAGGGGATACAGATGTGCATCCTAACATTCCCCATGATTCCATGCCAACATCGGTTTGCATGGCTAACTTTAGACAACAAGATTAAAGCAATATTTAACATAAATGTTCTTACAATGGAGGTTTTGGACAACATGCTGCTGTGAACAGTTTAACCTACTTAGCCTAACTAATTCAGAGCTCATTAGAGACTGAAAAGAAAACTCCTGAGGGGAATCAACCAAATTTGCCTTTTTCCATAAGGGAAGACCAGCTTAAATAATACACCTTTGTGGTACTGTAAGTCTATTATATTCCTAATTCTTTATCATTTTAAAACGTGAGAAGTGTTAAAAAAAAAAAACTACCATTACTGTAAATAAATCATAATGGTATCAGCTGGTAGCGTAACGTTTCAATCCTCTTCATTAAAGTGAAATTGGCCAGAGCTCACCACCATGAACAGCCTCGATAAAGCGAGCGTTCCATTCCCCCCTGCCCAGGGCACTAAGAAGATGAATTGTTGTCACATATAACAGTGAAAATCGTGACGTGTGCTGCAGTTCTGTGATTAATCCTCATCTGAAAGAAAAACACGTGCAACCCTGACCCCTTCAACCTTAGGTGTCACATTGGACTTGGTCAGTTTGGAGGCAAAACCGAGGCTTTATTTTTCTCTTACTTTGCTTCTTCATCTCTGGCAACCAGCAGAGACATGTGGTTTGATGCCGAAGCTGTTCGCAAGATGTCAACGGCCCTAGGAGGGAAAATAATTAAGTAAATACATCAAGGTTTCAAGCAAGGTGGGAAATGCTAAAATAGTGGGAAAATGAACACATTCTTTATGTAGTTAATCATTTTAACAGCCAGATACAGAGAAAAGAAGCTTGTCAGCAGCATAACTCAAAAATTAAGCACTGGAGAACTGAGTGAGTCTGGGTGACCAGTAAGTCAGTGCCAGGAATAACCTGGGATTGCCCTCTCTTTCCCACCCTTTTGTCCCCATCTCTCCCTGGTCCATCCTACTGCCTGCCTGGATCTCCTTCAGAATTAACAGCCTATGTCAGAGGAAGAACATTGCTCTGATCCGCTTCATTGCTCAGGATTTCCCTCAGCAACATATACTGTAATTTTACTTTTAATTTTAGATCTACATCTTACTCCAAAACTAGGCTCCACACTGATCTCTGGTGATCCAGCTACAGAAAACATTCTACGTTTTTTTCTAAGCAACATCTCCTTAATTGTCCCATTACAATGATACTCATTAGCTGCATCATTTACTCTCACCAATATTCAATCAACACATAGTTATAAAAATATTGTAACAGCTTAATATCTTATAATGCTATTTACACACACATTCAATAAGCTACAACATTACGAAACAGACTTATTCTGTCACGACAAAAGCATCTAAACACCTGCCACTTTTCTATGATGGCTTTGCATAATCAGGATGAATTCATTGCTACTTTAACTCCAGTGACCTCAGTGGAGCAGTCGTCTTCCATCAGTGGTCAACACGGTCCAAAAAAATCCCAAGCAGCATTCCAAGCTCTAGTAAACACCTCCTCAGCAGTACACACACACCTTTCATTGGTTACTCCGGTTAAGTTTTCTCCATTGACATCCAGAATGAGATCTCCCGCGAGCAAACGGCCTGCAATGAAATCAACAGCAATTCATGAATCAGCAGGGGAGTGGTGAACGTATTATATCTTGGAAATAAACCAGGATATATTCTTTCAATTTAAAGTAAGCTACAATATCAGGAATCCTGGCTACACTGCGCTCTTTTAGATGTCCTAGTTCACACAGTAAAGTAAAGAAGAATTGTTTCGACAGCTTTTTATTTACAGCAGGTTTGCAACAAAAACATAAATTACTTACTATCTACAGCAGCAACCCCTCCAGGCAGAATTCTCTTTATGAAAATCCCATAATCTTCTGCTGTTTGTGCCCGGTAACCTCCAATTATTTTAACTCCTGTGCAACAAAAGAAACAGGCAAGAAATTGGTTATTCCACCTACAGTGCTAAACTGATTTACAGCCAAGTCCGTAAAAGGCAGATAAATTCAACTTCAACCGACTTCACTGTGAACTGGCAAAGCTCACAAGGTGCTTTTAGATCTCGTTTCCTCTGAATCAACAGAATGTGCCATCTAGTTACCTAATCCATTTTGACAGTCAGAAAAAGAAATGCGGTGAACAGCTCGATTGATTCCATGAGGGCCCATAATTGTCCTAGGAAATAAAATAAGAGTCGTTAAATCCCTAATAAATCAATGTATGTAAAGCTAAGTTAATACAGAAGAAAGTACAGTGACCGCGTTTGGAACTAACACAAACCCAAAGCAGCCTTCTTGGCAATTCCATATTATTTGATCCCTCCAATGAAAATGCAATCTGCTCATCAGAACTCCGAGATGGTAACGGTAAGATGAAGCACGCTTCACTTCCTTTTCTCCAAAAGCATTTCTGGCTGGATTCTGAATCCCACCAGCTTAACTGTTAGGCCAAAAGAACACACTGCAACATCTCAGCTCAGGTAACGACTGTTAGAACAGAACCACAACTAAGATAGTGTGTGCAAAAATGATTTCTAAGATATCTAACATCTAACTGTGATTATTCATTAACATAATCTTTTCCCTGAAGTCTCTCACTTTTTCTTCAACGCTGTTCCATTTAAAAAGGCCTCTTTGCAAACTCTGCCTGCTCCCCTGTGCACCTCCCACCCAGGCCAGCACTGCAAGATGGCACAAAGCAAAGTACACAAAGCAAAATCAGATCCCTGAAACCTGCATTCACAATCTCATCCCAAGTACACTGCTGTGAGAATGTAAAGGGGTGAGACCTATAAATCCAGAGGAGTTCTCCACGCTTTGAAATGGTGATCTTTCACTTAGGTAACTACTACAGGAAATCCAGTGCATCACAGACGCTCTGTCCTCGCCCTGTACCACTCTGGGAGAAGACTCACCAGATGCCTTCTAGAAAAAAGCAGCAGCACTGTTCAGGTTCTCCTGCTCTGACCCACATTTTGTTCTGTATTAGATAACGAGCAGTGTTTTCTAGAGCATGATGTCAAAGTGAAATGGAACAACTAGAATTCATTAACGGGGAAAAGAAGATCAAAGTGGAGGACACAGTGACCCAAATCCTCCCACGCCACCAAATCCAGCACAGGGCTGCAGCTCCAAGCCTGAAACCCCATATTTCTGTGAAGCTGCAGAACGTGTCATTAAAGTGTGTGATGCCAGAGAAGACAAAAATCCAGAAGGTCCAGATGTTCCTAAATTCCAGCACCAGGTGACAAATTCATGCCCTAAAGAACATGCCAACTTCTTTCATTTTTGTGCAAGAAAACTGGGTGAGTCTTTTATCAAGGGGTAAGCACTTAAAAATACAACAACCTGTTCCAGAACCTCAAATTTCCAAGCATTTGCAAAATCAGCCTAATTAGAGCAGCCTAATCATTCTTCCCATCCTTTTCCTATCTTGCCTTCTGTTCCCACTGTTCTATTCCTCATGCAGCTGGACTCTGGCTGGCACTCTGCAAAGACCCACAGACTGGCATTTATTATTCAATACGTATTCTGTTCAGTAACAGAGATCTCAGTTACACAGAGCTTCCTTAGTTCCATCGTGCAGTACTGCCATGTTGTCCATCCAAAACACCGCACCTTCTCCTTATCTTCCAAAGCATCAGTGAAGAGCCAATGGCAGCAAACAAAGCTCTCTCACCACGTGCACTGAGTATCATTAGTTTAGCCAGAGCTTTCAAAAAAGAGAATCTCAAAGCAAGGGCAAATGTTGAGCTTCAACTCTACGCGGTTTATTTTTGTGAAGATCGAAAATATTCGATCTCAGATTTTAAGTATTTCAAAAGGCTCTGGAGCTCACAGTATATATGCGATAGGATCACGATATATTATCAAACTGGGGCACAGAACACATCGTACGAAAGGAGCTACGTTTCCAGGAGTAATGCTTGCAAGAGAGATCCAACTCATGTGAAATTCACTCTGAGAGGATATAGAGAATGTGAATCAACTGGCAGCAATAACAGAAAACAATTTCAGCGTTCTTTGTAGGAAAATATGCAAATTAATTTATCAATTAAATGCTGCTGCTCTCTCCTATGGAAGTCACACAAAAACACTTGTGAGCAAGCTTCCAGCAGGCAGAGGGAAACAGATGAGAGGCAAGAGATGAAATAAACAAGAAGGCGCAGACAAAACGTGCACTGTGACTTTGTTACACTGAAATTATGAAAAAATATTCAAAAACATTTCAGCTGAAGTCCTGGAATGGTAGCAGACACAGCTCTGTGCACATGGTCCAGTAAGGCAATTAAAATGAAATCTCTGATATTCTTTTCTATTACTTTGTTACCAGCACATAGGAGGAAGCCAACAGTTCTGCTTTACGCCTTCTGCAGACGGAGCAGAACACACAGCTCTGAACCCTCGTCTGTTCTGAACTCCTGGGAAAACACCGGTCGCTTACGTCTACGCACTGCTTAGCTAGACTTAGCAAGGGATAACAGCAGCCCCTCGCAATGAGCCATCACTTGACACTTACACAAGGTCTAAATGATAACCTCTGTCTGCTTACAAAAAGAAAGCAGCAGCTGAAAGCAGCTACAGCCCGTAAAGGACCTGAAGGGCACTGTCCCTGACTACAGGCAGGAAATGCCAGCAGAACCGAACGGCTGAGCCTACCAGTACAGCAGAGAGAGACCATCAAAACGCTCCGGTTCATCTTCGTCCCCAGGTGAGAGCAAGGACATTGTTCAGCACAGCGCAGCAAAGCACCCGAAGCACAGCAGAGGCTCCCAGCTCAACTGGATGAAGGTTACGCGCAGGACAATTTCTGCTACTAACCAAAAAAGATCAGACACTGCCCCAGCCGAGTGTCTCTGCCCGCTTAATCTGCTCTGAAACCCTCTGCGTCACATGGACTAATTCAGCTATGGAGGTAACGTTTACTTTTTCTCCTTTGAAACCACGGTTTGTAGCAACTTGAAAGAGACTGATAAATGCAAGAGAGGGAAAAGTCACTTGCGTTTACTAAAGCTGTGATTATGCGATCTCTATTTAGCAGCAGCAACCAAGGGAAATAATTAAACTTATTCACTCGTGTTCGTCCAGTTCTTTATTTATGTGCTCCCTACAGACAAGGTCAGGAGCAGTAACTCCTGACCTCCCTAATGCAGCCTGCCCAGCAAACTGGGTCACCTCCACCCAGCACGAAAGGGAAAGCCCAGGGAGCAGACAGACGGAAGCATTAGACAAAGGCCATCGTGCCATTACTTTGCACTCTCAGACTCGCTCCTGCTACGAGGCTTGGTCCTTGCACTGATTTTCAGAAGTTCCGAGCTTCTCAAATCAATTTGGTTACCATTTTCCACCACACTTGCATCACAACGCACTCCTGTAATCCCCCACTTCCTAAAATACCTTGGAAGTATTGCAGTGTAAAATGAAAACCAAACACTGTGTGTTGGCTGAAGGCTTTACGAGGAATCCTCTCTGCAGCAGGGTGTCACCTTGCAGTGAGACAGCATCTGTCAGCGTCTGGAGCCGCTCAGTGGGACAGCTTGGCTATGCCAGGAATGCATCTGCACAGCTCAAGTGCTTTTTTTTGTTGTTAAAGTTAGAGTAACTGTGGTTTTATTAGCATGTGGTCATTCCGGGAAATGAGTGTTTTTGCTTACAAGCCATGTATTATATGGTGATCAAGAATTCTGAGATCAGTGCTCGCACTGCACTCCCAGCACGCAAAGCAGAAAGCTGAAGGCAGAAAGCCAAAGTGACCCACGAGAGACAGACAAGCCTAAGGATGGAAGCAGAAATCTGAAAGCAGCCTGCCCAATTCCCACAAAGCAAAGGACTCCCACCGGCCCCATTTACATTGCTCACACACATTCAGTGATGAAAACGTGTGCTCTGTAGTCTTTTCTAATCAGTTTAACTCTGCTGCTGTTACTGGTGTTTGTCCAAAGGAGGAAAAATCACTGTTATTTTCAGCACTGCATCAATTGGATTTGCTCCAGGCAAGGTTACAGAAAATAGCAAATAAAATACCCACTGCCTTCCTACAACTATTTTTTCAGCATTCTTAACAGAGCAGTTCAGTGTGGGGTATCACTGCACGGAGCACGTGTCAGAACAAATCACTCAGATCAACACTGCCTGTTCACAGCATCATGCTTTCTGCAACAGAAACACGCACAATTAAAAATAACGTTTCAAAGCTACATATTTCCATCATTGAAAAGCAAAGACTGAGCTTTATTAAACCAGGCACAATAAGCTTCCAGCAACATACGCAGATGCAAAGTAGCATCAACCTCCTCATTGCTCCAACCTAGTTTTAGTAGTTTGGTTATCAAAAATACAGCACTTGTTCAAAAACTTGCTCCTCCATTCCTCCTTCAAGAGAGAACTGCAGTTCAGCATCCTGAGCTCCTCCCCAATGCTTCTGCCCCTCTTCACCTTAGAATCCTCCTGCTGTGCTGCTCCTGCTGTTCCTAAAGAGTCATACAGAAAACTGGGATTGCTTCTGTCAGCTCTCTGCCATTCAAGAACATACTCTGTGGGATACAAATTCCCTTTTACTGCCAGGAAGAGCTTGGAACACTGTGACACTTGAAAACCTACTCCTGCTACGGGCAAGTCAGACTTGAACTTTCGTGGGAGATGGGGCAGGGCTGTGCAGCAGGCAGACTGAGGCTCCTTTTCTAACAGCCAGAAAACTGCCCCGGTGTGGCAACGTTTTAAATTATGACTCAGCTTTCCCCAAGGAAATTTTGTAATGCTTCAGCAACCAAAACAGACTACAGGATAATTTAGCAGATGATAAAAAGACCTGCATCATCTCTGGTAGCAAGACACACAAGATCTTCACAAATTAGAAGGGGCTTTCATGAAAGCCCCATTTAAGCCAATGAGGTAAACAACACCTTTTTAGGTTTGCTAACCCTAAAAAGTGAAAATTCATTGTGACGCTACGGACCCAGCCAAGAGAACGCTTGATAACACAGTGTGAACAAACTTTTTCTTCTGATCTACCTCAAAGCACTAATTATTCAAACATGTATTTTGTTGATTAGATCGTACTGATTAAAAGAGAACATGTAACTATATGCTCATCAGTAAACACGGGGAAAAAAAGGTTGAGCAACAGAGAAATCGTGGGGAAGCACAAATGGTTGGAGGGTAAGCCCTGCATACAGCAGGGAGGTATTTCTGAAGTTTAGGCAAACCTCAATTAACATCTAATCAGCTGCATTCCTGAAGCACTCTACAGTGATACTGTCTCCCAGAGTTTAAAAAAAGTCCAAGAAACAACGGCCTTGCACCACGATGCGGTGCAGGTACAGTTACGTGCACAAACTTCACGTTCATCTCCCATCTGATAAATTGCTTGTGGCAGTCAGTGATCCATTAACCATCCACATGAAACACTTCACATGCACCGAGCAAAACGGAACTATTTAAAGCTGTGGTTTTGTATTACATGCCCTTTCACCCTTTATTTCCATTTGCTTCTACAGCAAAAGTAAAAAGCAAGCCAACTTTCTTAATGTGTTATTCTGGGTTTTTTCTGTTTGCGTGATTTAACTAAGTTATTTGCAAAATGACATCATTATGCCATGCTAATTGCTTAATGATGCTTCTAAGTACCACGAGCAGGATCCCAGTGCAGAAACACAGCAAACATGATACAGTCCACCAAGAGCTGCCTGCGCCTGTTTTTAATTACAGATTTGATGATGCTGTTGGCATGGTTACTGGGCAGTTTATGACATGAAAATCATTCTTATTATTCTGGAAATATGATGATTACAATACATCAACTCCATTCAGTTATGCCAGTGTAGTTACTGTATATGCACAAGGAACCTGTCTGCTATACAGCCCACAAGGATGTTTCCATAGTCTTAGGAGCATTCATGAACTTTTCTGTGGGGTTTTATCTGTGGAGAACCAGCTCGAGCAGAGTGCTGATAAACCTGGGGAGAAGCACAGGAGCTCTCTTCCCTCTCTGTGTGAACTCACTGGTGTCAGTGTCACCTTTTGTAAGAAGCTGCTTCAGACTGTTTCAATATCAAAGTTGTTTTTTAAGGCATCATCAAAACACATTTCTGTGAAGAAAACTGCAAAAGCTTTCACGTTACAGACCCGTAATTGTTGTATTCCTGTATGCAGGGGAAAAAAATGTACTTACGTTTTATTGGAATTTGTTCGAGGAGCTGTTTCGGACATCTTCTACTTCGGTAAAAATTCAGAATGAAGAATTCTGAAACACGAGGCCCTGCCTCATAACTGAGGCAACAACTGCTGTGAAAAAGGAAGAAAACACTCCTTCAAACTCACACGGCTACGTCTTTTCTCAGGCATGACAACCATCCCATCGCTGACCCGCACCGGGATCACGTGGGGAAAAGAAGCTGCGATAAACCAAATACTTCAGTGCTGAAAAAAGCAGCTAACAGTTCTGGACCTGGCTATGCACTGCATAAAACATCCAACATCCTCATTCACCCTCAACCGACGGCACAGACAGGAGAAGTAAACCTACGACTAAAACCTAAGAGACGAACGAAGCCACCGAGATTAAAACACCTGTGAGCAACGCGATGCTAACCGGGCTCAGCTGCAGCCAGCCGAAGGGGCCGCAGCGACAGCCCCGACACGAAACCACCCGCTCCGCCCGCGGCGAACCCCGCGCTGGGGGGGGCACGAAGCCCCAGGTGCGGCCGCGGAGCGCCCAGCAGCGCGCGGGGAAGCACAGGTGCTCGCACGGCCGGGAGGACTCGGGGCTCCGGGCTGCAGCTGTGCAGCACCGGCCAGTGCTGGAACACGCACCCGCGCGCATTGGACGCTCCCGCACGGAGGAGCGATACGGTCACTGCGGACAAGGCTGCAGTAAACGCTTTCGGATCCCCCGTCTAAAGGCTGAAAAACTCCGCTAGCTAAACGCGGCAGCGCTGCTTCGCTGTGGTTTTTTTTTTTTTTTTTGCTTTCTCGACGCCCCTGAACGGAGAACGGAGACGGGACGGCCCCGCGGGGCGTGGGGGAGCGGACACAGCGCGGGGCGGCGCGGCTGGGACGGAGCGGCTGCAGCGCGGCCCGGAGGCACCGCGACTCACACAGCGGCCCCGCTGCTCCCGCGGGGTTGGGGGCCCTCATCCCGCGCACGGACAAAGCCCACGCGGTGCGCGGCTCCCGGGGACAAAGAGCGCGCCGACCGGCGGGGCCGGGACAGTTACCTCGGGACGCAGACACCGCCCTCGCGGCGCGGCAGGACGCGGGGGAACAACGCCGAGGTCCAGCGGGGAGCCCCGCACGCCTCAACGGGACGGCGCCCACGGCCCCGCGCGCGGCTCGCACCGCTCCCGCCCTCAGCGGGACCGC